>NW_022280041.1:2114915-2138041 GCF_004355925.1 Anarrhichthys ocellatus | reverse complement strand
CCCCACCAACCCCCCCCCTCATTTAATTTCACATATGAAAAGCAGTGTCAGCAGCACGCACACATTTCATACAGCTGAATAAACGAGGTCGAGGTGTGTCGGAGCGTGTGTGTGTACTGCGGTCGGTGTGTCACCGAGGCGAAAGGTTAAGAAAACTACCCAACTATGTGACCGACTGTAACCCGGCGCGTAGAAGAGAGCAGAACAGTGAATCTGCCAATGAGTGAGAACACTGTGACTGAACTATTTTGTTGTTGCGGGGACCTGACTTTTGTCCCCAGATGGTGATTAAGTCCCCGCGTTGCGAATACGAGCAGATGTTTGTCCCCACAACATGTTCGTAGTCCATTCCCACACAAACGCACTGCAGACTTGAACTCATTTAGACATCATCCAGAGGAGCCGTATGTGAGAACGCAAATGTCCCAGTGTATTGGATCAGACAGTAAATGGACTTTATCCTGCCATGCGGCCGGCGCAAAACCCGAAGAAAACAAACATTCGAGGGTGAAGAAGAAAGACACAAAGTCGACATCTAACAAAGTTAGATGTCTAGCTGGAGAATAGTCGAGATTCGCCAGACAGCTTCGAGGAGCAGCAAGAATCTGTTTATTTTTGACCTAATAGAGTTCTGCAAGAATGAATCCTCAAACCTGTAAATGTATTTCCTCGTCTAGAAGTCGATGGGTTTTTGGTTTGATGCCCAAAATAAACTCTGTGGTTAACACAAGCTTAAAAGATTTGAATGTTTTGTTCTACGGCATAACATACCTCAGTAATTACCCCTCTTGAGAATTGTGAAGCTTTTACGTGTCTTTAAAAAGGCGGTTGCTAACAATTCGCTAAACGAGACGACTAAACGTCATCACACTGAACACTTTAGCCCAACGTTAGCTTTTAAATGCTGCCAATTGCAATTACGTTCAATTTGTGAGGATTATCCTGCTGAACAAAACGTGAAAGTATCATCAGAGCGTGTTTTCCACAGAACTTATTTTCTTCAATAATCCAAAATCCAGTGGAGAAAACTAGTGCGAGGCTGACTTCCGGGCTTGGTCTAGAACAACACCATCATCCGTGCAGCACTCTATTATAAACCGGCTACGTGGACGCAGAGTTTGCGTCACTTCCTGCCTCCTACACTCACTCCTACGCCCTAACCCAGGCGCCACCCCTCACAGAACCCAAGCCAAACATTTCCAGTAGGTGAGAATGCGTCCGACACGGATCACCTCCTGTATGCGGACAGATCCTCAGGACGTTGTCCCGAGTTCATGTGAAAGGACGTCTCATGATTTTTCTCTCTCTCTCTCTCAAACACACTCTCGTTCAGAAGCCACCCAGGTCGACTTGTTGTAAAGTAAAAAAGGAAAGATCAACAGAAGGAGATTTTTCCATTTAAAATTTTATGGACGAGTCTCGGTCACGTACATCACTGTTGGAGTGTGTGTGTGTTCTGTGGGAGTGTATATCATGTAGACAGAAAGGAAGCAGAGGGAGAGCGGTGGATGGAGGGAGTGTGTGTGTGTGTGTGTGTTGGGGGTCAGTGAACAGAGTGACCCTGAAAAGTGCTGAACTATAAATGTTACACAGCATTTACTGTTTCCCCTTTTCACTCCAACCAGAGAATCATTGTTTCCTTTTTCCTTTCCTTCACTGTCTCGTTTCTTCCTTCCTTTTTTTTTTTAATCTTCTCCTTTACGCCACTCATCCTGTGATTCTCCATCTTTCTTCCTTTTCTTCTCATCTCTTTTCCTCCTCTTGTCCTCCGTTTCACTCCCTTCCTCCTTCAGCTGCTTCTTTGTGTCCGTATAACCGTGTTCCTGGACACGTGTGCTTTGCGTATGCATGTATGTGAGCAATTACGTGTGTATGTGTGTAATATTGGCAGTTGACGTATGTGTGTGTGTGTGTGTGTGTGTGTGTGTGTGTGTGTGTAGGTCTGCATGCATGCTTCATAGTGTGTCCAAACAAATAATTTTTTTTCGTTCCATATCAAAAGCCATGAAGCAGCTCTGTGACCTATAGAGCTTCAAACACACCCCCATGATGCTGAGACGTTATCTCCCATGTTACCGCTCCTGTGGAGATACAATCACCACTTCCTCTCTCTGTACCACCTCCATGCACCACTCAAGTCTTTGCTGTGCAGGTGCCTTTCACAATATATGCCCTAGAAAATCACAAATTAGAGATATTGGACTTTACAATCTCTTCAGAACACAACGATCTATTTGACCCCCCCCTCCTAAAATAAATAAATGTAACTAAATTAAGTTAATAGGGGTAAAATGGAAGGAGAGAGACGGAACATGTGGAATGAGGCTCAAACAGATGGTAGAGGGAGAGATGGATGAGATAGTAGTTTGCTAGCATCTGAACATTAGTGCTAAAGAAAGTAGCTGAGGCTGCTGGGAATATTATTAGTTTTGCAGGTATTTAGACATGAAGCGAAGTACGGAGAGAAGTCTCTCATCAGCTGTTGGTGCAGTCCACTTAATGCTACAGTTTATTATATTGAGTTTTTAGTTTCAAATGGAAGACGTTTGTGTTTGTAGGAAATAGAGGCAGTAGCGCACACATCCCCCCCACGTCTGGAGTTTAGGTGGATGGCGCCAAAGTGAGACAGATTCAAATCGCACACACTGGTTTTATTTATAAGCGCTTATTATCTGAATGTACAGGAAAAAACAAGATCTTCAGATTGCTATCGTGATATATTTTTGGAATAATTGATTACATTATCTGAAAACAAAATGACCACGTCGGCTTTTATTACGTTTTGTGGTTTTAAAGACGGTATTGCAGCATGTCGTGCCACGTCTGCGTTTGTAGCATCGGCCATATGGTACGGGGTGTCTCTCTATACGAGCCTGCTTCTGTTCAGAGTGCGAGGGTCACGCAAAGAGTGAACAGAGATCTCCTCCTCTGATACACACTGCAGGCAACCAGGACAAAGGATGGAAAACACATGTGGGAGGAACTGTGAGTGTGTGATAACAATGGAAGTGTGGGTCGCACTCCAGTAGTTGCTTGGAAGACAAAAAGAAAGAAAGATGGATAAAGTGTGTGAAATCACGAGAAACACATTGTCCCGGACATTTGGTTTTTATAATCTCTATAGATCATTTCCACGCGCCTTATTCCCATGTTGACATTTAATCTAATTCTAGGACTGTATTGTTTGGAGTGAGTAACCTTTTTATACCCACTGTCACAACAGCATGATACTGGCATTCAGAAAAACCACAGAATAAAAGGTTACATGAATATGTCATGTATGTTATTTGATTCAAGGTATCCTCAAGCAAGCAATCAGTGCGCCTCCACCAGGCGGCAACTTCCGGTTCTGTCGAGTGAAGTCAATGCGGAAGTGTCTTAAAACCTGCATTCTCTCTACTGGCCAGCAGGGGGCGACTCCTCCGGTTGCAGAAAGAAGTCTGGTTGTATAGAAGTCTATGAGAAAATGACTCTACTTCTAATAATAGAACTATTTCATTATGCATGCTGGTATTTTTATCGGTACTATGTCAAGCATTTATCATGCGGAGTAGTAAAGGAGAGAAAAAGGGCGTTATTTAGATCACAGCTGCTGTTTTCCCTGCACAGCAACACAATCCTGCAGTATGCACCTGGTATGGGACATGTTACAATATATTTACTACCTTGTAAGTTGCTTCTGTTTCAGTTTGTCATACACCAAAACAGAGGAGGTGCACATGGAGATTATTTTCAGTTTCACTATTTAAATGGTTCCTGATGAGGTTCCACAAAAACATGCAGGAACATATTTCATTATTGTCGGATCATATTTCTTTCCATTGCTTAAACGCTGTTTCAGATGCTTTCCCATTTTCCATCACATACTAATTCTGTGGGCGATTTTGGCACCGAGAAGCGTTGAAGAATTCAAAGATACTGTATTGAGTATCGGCCGGCGGGCCGAGAACATCAGCGTCGGCCTTCAAAATCCCACAAGAGATCTGCTGAGACAGAGGGAGTAACTGATCCGTGTCTCATTCCAGGTATTAGCCATGCCTGAGGCCAGAGGGTCTCCTCAGCCAGCTGCTGTGGTTTTGGATGAGGCTATGTCCTGGAACAGAATACAGTCCTGCTGGCTGTGACGAAGCCCAGACAGATTTACGTTGAGCCCAGACAACTATTTTTGTCTTCAAACTACCCGCATTCAGCCACTGTTTCAACCAACAATTTCATGAGTTTTATCCCCCCACAGACAGAGTTGCACCATCATGTTTGGTGGCTGGCGGTGATTTCCGCCGCGTTCTCACTTTGACCTGCAATAAGACGCCTTTTGTGCACTTTGTCTTTGCTGGAACCAAAAATACACAGAGAAGAGAATAAGAAGAAAAGAGAGACAAACCAGAGGGAATCCTCAGCCAGTCGTTGTGGTTTTGGATCAGGCTATATCCTGGAATACAATACAGGAATATTAGCTGTTATAGGTCCCAGAGAGCCTTGCTTTAAGGGCGGAAAAACAAACCTCTTTAGCCATTAGGTCAGAACAGTGTCGGCTCATTTATATATTTTTATTTATTTGTATGTTTATTGCCTCACTCATTTATTTCTTATTTCATAGCCATATTTATTTATGTATTGATTCGTTTTTTAAATATTGAATGAGATGGCGTTCCATAATTGTGAGAGCAGCAGAGTTGGAATAGTGTTTGAAACCTCTCAGAGATGGATTGGTGCGCTGGCTGACAGTAATTCCATATCTCCCTCCGGTCACCGCTCGGCTCCTCGGCTAAAAGCCGTCGGAACAAAGCGCCGGCGAGAGATGGATGTGTGTTTGATTCCAGGTATTAGTCCTTCGCTGACACCTGAGGGATCGCCGAGTCGGCCGCTGTGGTTTTGGATCGGGTTAAATCCCAGAGCACAATACATCAATATTAGCTGTGACGGAGCCCCAAGAAGCTGTTTGGGTTGAAACGTAAGACGATTTGATTTGACCGCTGGCTCGTAGCTCAGATAGCTGAGCTGCTAACGCAATTTGGGAACCGCAGAATGAATGAAACACTGCGAGACGCAGAGGGAAGCTCTTGATCCAGCCCTTGATCTAACTTCCTGTCCTATCTTGTATTCTTTAATTGTATTTAGATCTTATAGATTTGTCATATTTAATTCGCTGTATCTCTTATTATTTGTGTGTCAACCTTTATATTTAATTTCTCAATCTCTCCATCACGGGCCTTGTTTTTTTCTCTTTTTTGCTGAAATGACAGATTTTGCAGTTTTTCTGTAATAAAAATCACCCAAAATAATGGGTGTAGTCGCGTACATGTCCGTGTTTGGGCCCCTGTGCTGTTGCGCTCTATGAATAATCACTTGTATTGTCTCCGTGCTAATATCTACACACCACTGTTAATGAAATGTGTGTATGTGTGAGAGAGAGATGTGTGTGTGTGTGTGTTGGTTGCTTTTTCTATAGAGTGACATCAGTCTGTTTTTGGAGGCCGTCCTGTCTGTAGACTCGGTGACCGTTGCTAAGCTCGTCTGCTTTGTCTGTGTGTATGTGAACGATAAACAGAGCTACATCACCCGTTTGTTAAATTGAGCAAATGCGTTAGTGTGTTTATGTGTGTGTGTGTGTGTGTGTGTGTGTGAGAGGATCACCTCATCTATACAGGAGGCAATCTTAAAGGAGTGGTTAGACTCTTTAGGAAACACACTTTTTTAAACTTTTTGGCAGAAATATGAGAGATGAAACAAAGAAGTCGCTGTCTTAAATCTTGCTTCCAGATTGTGGAACTCAGCTAAATATTCAGCCATGACATTGCGCAACACTGAGCTACGCGTTCTGCTCTCCAACACAACAAACTGCAACCACACCAGCACCAATCTCTCCAGCTGTCACTCACGCTTTCCACCGTTGTCTTCCAGCAAAGAGTTACATGATAAAGATAACAAACAGAAAGTGAAAGGTCAAGAAAAATGACATGTTTCTCTGGAGGGTTCTTTCCATAATGTTGTCAGACACTTATAATAACAGTCTGAGCCTCAGTGGCAGAAACACCCAGTTTTAGTGGACGTACATCGACAATGAGGAGTTTCCCCAGAGCAATTACATTACTGCCGTCTGCAGCGTTCTCCCTCAATGCTGGACCAATTTCAGAAATGTTCACTTGACGGAAAAGAAGTGTGAGAAATAGGCTTAAAAATACAAAAGTTATCCTTTTAGTTACTGAAATAAAGTGATTTAACCTCTTAATCTATGAGGAAAGAGCAGAATGAGTGGCACATGCAACATGTTTGTTTTTGGAATAGAGTCTGAAGAGATTAAAGTTCCAATGTCAGTGAACACATCACGTTATTCACGTGAATATATGACTACTGTTCATGTTTATTCGCCCCCAAATGCGGCGTGTGTGTGTGTGTGTGTGTGTGTGTGTGTGTGTGTGTATGGGATGTGGGTTGTCTTTGCTAAATGTCGTAGTTGAGTGTCAGTGTGATAAAACATCTCTTAGCACAGCAATGAGACTTATAACACATAGTCAACAGCACTAATCCATCTGTCTCTCTCTCTCTCTCACACACACACACACACACACACACACACACACAGCGAGGCCTCGCTTTCTCATATTTTTCACACATACTTAGACAGATTTTACACACGGAACACACTTGAGCGCTTACACACACACACACACATTGGCACAAAAGTATTTACACGTAGGTTACAAACACACACACACACACACACACACACACACACAGCTGGCCCTTTTGTCACTTAAATACAGATTGTATTATGCAGAATGCACACACACTTTTAAACACTCACATGTGCACACACACACACACACACGCTTGCAGACCACAGAATGATAATTTGAAAAACACAAAACCAGAAAAATCTTCTCTGCAAGGGATGGATTGATTTTTTCTTTCTATCTTTAATCCTCTTCCTTTCATTTTTCTTTTGGTTGCCGTTTTCTCAGCAGCCTGAATTAAAAACACCTGGATCTGTCTTTGCTCTCTGCCTTCTCTCCCATATCGGCCCCATCTCCGAAATCTCTTCCTCTAAACGAGTCTTTGGTCTCTACACATCCTGCAGCCACTCTCAAAGGCTCCGGACAAGTTTCTTTCTTTCTTTAGAGTCAAATAGACCATAGAACAGGGTATGCTTTGGGGCGGGGCTACTTTCTGATTGCCAAGTCCCCAACGTGACGTAGTCCAGTCTGAGAGTGTTTCCAGTGCATGGAAGTTGATTGTAACATTTTGGTGGCCTAAATATGTCATATTCTGCTTATTCACCTTGTCCTGTCACTTCTGGTTGCAGAAACCAAGATGGTGTCGTTCAAAATGCCAAACCTGAGGCTTCAAAACCGCAGTCCACAAACTGACGTCGTCCACTTCTTATATACAGCCCACGATGTAGTGGGAACTTTACTGTGCATACCGAGGTGGAAAGTTAGCGTGTGGAGGTCTAACTTTCATACAAGTTCAAGTTCAATCTTTCCAAAAACATGACCATAGTCTCCATTTGAAGTGCAAAACGTTGCCATTTGAAGTAATCTGGGGTTTTGCAGAATCGTCTGACGTTGACGTTCTCGTCTGGTAATAAGGTTGTTAATTTACAACAGTTTGACTACCAGAGTGATAATGTGACAATACTGTGTCAGACCTTCTGTGGTTCTGTTTCTCATCATCATGAGTGAAATTATACATTTCAGTAAAAGGGCTATAATGGGATTAAAGTTGAGTTTACGCATGGAACAAAAGACGAAGATCTTTTTTAAGAGAGTCCTCACACGTTCCCACCACGCTTCATACGATGATCTTATTGCGGTGTTCCATACTCTCAGTAGGAGCCGGAGGAGTGGGTGGAGGCGCTGCCATTGACCAATAAACTTAAAGTCAGATTCCAGTTGAGGGACCGCACGGCTCAAGAAAGTAAAATTCACTTCACAATTTAAAAGCGGACCACTTGAGTGACTTGGTGCATTGAACTGAACTCCCTGAAGAGTTTGAGACCGTTGCACACGAAATGAAAAGCCGATGCGAGATGTCAATAATCACTCACAGGACATTCTTTGTGCCATGGCTGCAGGAATAAACTCTGCAGAGTTAGAATGTGAATGTGCATGATGTTAACACGAAGTGACTGATATCTGGTAAACTGTTATATAACTTTGCATTGTGTTATTTAGCATCTGGTAACCTTTGGCTGTCCTTCTGAGTCAAGAGGGGGGAATCTAAGTCACCGGAGGCGGAGCTGGAAAGTTTGTTATATATCACAAATGCAACAGGAACAACCTTGTTTACTTCTTTTACTGATTCCTCATTTAACCCTCAACCTTTTTTTGGCGCATGACACAAAGGTTTTTTCCGGGATGCATCCAGCCATTGTTTTCCCCGTCGGAGCACACGGTGCTCCCATTCCTGGTGTGAGAGTGTGTGTTTTCCAGACAGTGACAAATGAGCTTTTGATTGAATTCATCAACAACATGGCATCTGGATGAAAGATGATGAGATGGAGACAGAGAAGGAGAGAGGGAGTGAGGGGAGGGAAAAGGAAGCGAAGGAAGGGGAGTGAAGATGGAGATTGAGAGATAAGAGCGTACTTTGCCTTTGTTAATCACTTATGTTACTCTCCCCTTGACTTAATGCAGTAGTTGAGTCAAAGATGGTGTGATGAAACTCAGTATGGACTCTCTGACCTCCACCTGACTCTCTTTCTGTGTTTGTGCAGCTTCTAGTTTCCACGTGTTTGCAAGGGAACGGGAGCTCCTGCTTTCACTGTGCCATGTCGCAACTGTTTTGCAACTGACTTCAGAGTTTGGTTAGAGAAAAGACGACCTCATTTATTGAATATGCATCTGGCAGTTGTGCCTTCCAACGTGATTTAAAGTGCCACGGTTCAGAGTTCAACGTGGTTTTGTTTGTTTCATTACAGAGAAGAGGATGAACTGTTGGTGCCCGGGGGGGGGGGGATTGGGTCAAAGAATGCAGAAGAGTTGAAAGAGTAAAAGATAGATGAGGAATATAAATCAAAAGTGAATTAAGAATAGCACACATGGAGCCTGATGGAGGGTGTTTAGTCCCAACATTTTACTGTTGGATCACCAGCCTGTGGCAGTCTGGGTACCTGATATCACCCCTGATACTTGGCAGTGATAGGCTGAGTGGCAAAGCTCAATAGTGCGCAAATGAAGGTTTGCTTACTCTCCGTTTGTATCTCGAACAAAGCTCGGCCATTAGATGCTTAAGTATGATTGTTGGAAAAGTAGTGAGTCAAAGATGAGTCACGAAGCTGGGACGAGTCTCTCTTAATAGAGTTCTTACTGGTTTAATATGAGTGCACTTGTTTTTATTAGCCAGTATTTTGTTTTTTCTTCATAAATTTAGAAAGGCTGTGCCAAATAGTTTGAAGCTTCCTTCATAACGGCTCGGTAATGAATCATCCAGAGGGTTGTAAGGTCCAAAAGTCAAAAGCTATAAAAGAAAATAGATGCTATGATTCATAACATGTTTTCTATCTAACACAATATTCAGTTTCAATCCCTATTTGTTGGTGTTTAGCCTTTCAAAATATCTACTGCGTTCAAAAGACTCTCAACACAAAAGGAAGCACGAACTGGAAAATAATGTCCATTAAAGAATGACTCCTTTAATCGATGAGTCACTTCATTCAAATTGAGGATTTGTTTTTTTTACAGACATTTGGAGCTTCATTCAAAAGCCTCAATAGAAGCTTTGAATGTGAAAGCTCAATGAATAGAGTAACTGGCTGTCATCAGAAAGGTGAAAGATGTCATCGAGCTTTAAGTTTTTCTTAAACTGGTCACAAACAGAGTTTGGTGCCTGCTTGTACACGGAGCTGTGGGCTCGGCCAGCGGGAGGAGTAACAACAGTCATCAATCAAAACCGCGTCTCACTTTACTGTGAAAGCAATCCTGATTAGTCTGTCGCAGCCAGACCCCCGTTTCTTCGCGCTACACAGACACGCCTGCAACGGTAGCAGACCAGGGCTTCACTGCCGGGTGGGCTTATTCACTGAGAAACAACATACCTGGCAGGAATGTGTCACTCCAATGTTCAGGTGGTTGAAGGACAAATCCGAACAGTCCTGCATCCTCTTGTTATCAGGCAAGTTGATTAACGTATAGCGGTTCAATTCAAACACTGCGACAGCTTTAAAAATGCTTCCGATAATTCAAGAAGCCAGTGGTAGTTGAATATATAATAAATAATAAAAGCTATAACCTGTTCGTCTTCAAAAAATGGGCCTTTTTTTCTCTCAACAAAGACAGAAATCCATCATTTAATTCACAGAATTTAGACAATTCTCAGCGAGGCGTGGCCTCTGGTTCACGTACTTACAACAGACGTGGGCCATAAACACAAAATATGTGGTAGGAAATTGTCAATGAGCTATTTATTAGCATTTAATATATGGGATTAGTTTATGTGGAAGGATGCAGCAGGGTTTGTGGGAAATGTGGTCAAATGTGTGCATCAACACATGAAATTGAATGATGCTGAATTTCTGACTGGAAGCATTCAGAAAGTGTCAAAGTTTAACTGTTCTCTGTTTCAGTGATATTCATTTATTATCTTGTTTGGCTTTAAGGCTTCTAGCCGCCAGGAGAAAGTCTGAGCTGTTTCCTTCTGATATTTGGCTGCCTCTAAATGCATATACAGTGTGTGTGTGTGTGTGTGTGTGTGTGTGTGTGTGTGTGTGTGTACACTAACCAGTGACCTGTTCTCTGTCCAACGTGACCCAAGCATAAATATGTCTACTCCGTCTTGCTCTATCCCTCGTTGCTTCGACTCCTGCTTGACACAAATAAATAGACCTAATGAGCTATTTCAAAATAAAAGCCTCCCCTGTGTAAAATTGAAACCTCCTTGTGGACTGCGCCTGTCGGTGAAAGTTTCCGCTTTTCATCCAAACATGAAAGCGAGGGAAATGTGGGCTCTACACTTGAGGGCGGTTGGAGCAGACATAGTTTAGAGATCGTTCAGACATTTCCGAAGCCACATTTGATTTGTCTTGCAGTGGAGCGTTTGTTGGGTCGTTCATGCCTCAACCACAAATGCACATACGTCTATATTAAGGGTGTAATTTCTTCTCCGGTCTCTCCACACAGCTCTGACTGAGATGTCCAGCGAGTGCGTCCCTGCTAGGACTCTTCATCACCAGGCGCACTGTTTGTTTAGGACAGCACGGCGACCATTTTACTCCTTTCAAGACGTTTGCCTTTGATTAATAGAACTCTCTGTCCTCTAATTTAATCTTCTTCAAAACGTGTTTCCATATAAATCAGGTAGAAGAAATGTTAATGTGTCCATGAGGACTTTTTTGGGTTTAGAAAATTTGTTTTTCTAATTGGAAACTTTGGCATGTTCATGGAAATACCTGGATTGAGTTGTCTTAATTACATTTCCATGAGTTTCGTTTGATTTGTTCTCACCAAACGATCATTCTCTGTCCGCAACTTTCCACTTCATTGTTGTGTGTCATCTCTTGGTCTTTCCACCAAAACACTTTTGGTTTTTTCTTTCCAGAGTTAAGGCCTAGGAACCCAGGAAGTGACTAGCATGCTTTGGTTGCGTGCAGATAAAGAGTCCGAGTGGAGAGCAAAACATGTGGAATGCATTGGGCGAAATACAACTTCGAAACCAATCAGCTATCCTCTGATGATGATTTAGCTTTTATATTAGCTAAAACATGAAAAGCTAACTGTGTGTATAGCAGCCACATGTGATACAATCCGGTTGTAGACATCAACTCTCAACTCCAGCTTCATTCTCTCATCTCAAGCTGCTCATCGGACTGTAAGCAAAGACCGGGGCGTGAAAGAGGAAGTCTATTCGTTAACCATTATTTGGATATTTGCCATCGCCCCAACGACTGTAGCTGGCAAGATAACCGCTAATATGCTGTATTGAGCACTTTACCCACATTTTCTTTTCAAGATTTTACATCATTTCATTTCAATACATTAATAATACAGTATCTAACAGAGCTCGCTAACGGTTTGACAGCGTTACGGCAAATCAGCAGCAAATTCGCTGATTGCATTGACATTATTATTTTTATTGACCCCTTGATTCCCTTCATTCTCTCTCACGCCGTGATTTATAAAAGGCTCCATTGTGAATAGTTGTTGACATTTTAATTGTATCAATTATGTTAATTTGCTTTTGGACACATAACAAATGTCCACCCAAGCTTAAGCCATGTCCTGCTTCCAGCAGTGTGTGTGTGTGTGTGTGTGTGTGTTCACGTGCACACGTGTGTGTGATTGTATGTTGCCATATATTTGTGTCTATTTCCCAGCAGTGTGTGTGTGTGTATTCACGCGTTCCTCCCGTGTGTGTTTTGCAAGGTAGTTATAGGATAATTGGGAATGGGCTCAGAATGCCAGTCTTAGGAAAATAGCCGGGTGTGTGTGTGTGTGTGTGTGTGTGTGTGAGTGTGTCTGTGTGTGAGTGTGTGTGAGTGTGTGTGTGTGTGTGTGTGTGTGTGTGTCGGTTTTCTGGACAAGGAGCTGGAAGCTGTCAGGTGGAGGGGATCGAATATCAGAATGCTGATTGGAGGTTTGTGTGTGTGTGTGTGTTTGTGTGTGTGGAGTCGGAGGATAATTAACTTAATGGTCAAATGGCTCAGCTAAATCCTGTTAGTATCCCTGTGAAAATAGCACACACACACACACACACACTGTTAAACGCTGGGACAGAGTCGACTGTCTTAAATACCAGCATACTGTTTCCATTGAGAAAAAAAGCAAGAACTACAAGAAAGAGGCCGGTGGCATCAACATTCCCAGTGGACCTCCAGCTGTCATCACCGTCATCATCATCCATCCTCTTATTGATTGTGTCCTTGCGTTTCTTCATTCGGCTGATTCTCTCGTGTTTCACTGCATTTTTAATTTGTTTTGGGCAGACATGAACGCAAACTGCATCTTGACCAGTTTGGCGGAGTTCTCCAGCCGTGACGCAGTATTTCTAGTTTTATATACGACAATGAACCTATTGGGTTTTATTTCTCTTAAAATAAGCAAAACGGTAATGTAATCGTGTGAGTCCAAACACCGTGGAGCACCGGTGACACAGACCACCACGGCATCACAAAAACCATGACACTAGTGTGGCTCAGCCTTGTTTTTCTTCACACGTCTGACAGATTTCAGCTTAGAATGACGACGGTTCAGCCAAGTGAACAACTGAGATGTCCTAAAGTGGACACCGTGCACAGCATATTAGCTAACTACTCAGCCTTTCTCTGGTGCTGACGTTGGGCCAAACTAAGTATTGGCCCCGCTATAGGGGTAGGGACATGAGAACGGTCAAAGATCACAAGATGAATAGACGGCTGGATTAAAACTGGGCTGAACTAGATTTTAAACATAAACAGGTGCTGATTGTATGCTAACATATGGCACTAAAGTCCTGTTGAAACAGTTGTGATATGCTGTTGTCTTTGGACGACTTCTTATTATTATTCCAGAGATGTTTGTCAAACTGAATCGACCTTGGCTCTTTATGTTTATCGTTCCTCTTGTTTTTGCCTCTCTGTTTAGTTCTGGTTCATTGCGGGCCTCTGTTGTAACAGAAGTGTCATTGGCCTCCTGAAACATTGAGCAAACTTCCTCCCATCTCTCTCTCGCTCCTTCTCATCTTGTAATAATTAGCGCAAATTGAAAACTTGCGTCGTCAGGGTTCGCTCGAGCTCGCAGCTTCCAGGTCACGACCTCGTTTACACTTTAATTTTCTCCGTCGGTGTCACCCTACGTCTTCTGTCATTTCGTTAACTTTCACTTCCAGTGTGCTTTATTGGCGTGAAGAACAACACAGAAAAAAAAAAAAAAAAAACGTCACAAAAATCTGCGCCAGTCTGCAAATTGTAAACAGCTCCAACTGGAAGCTGCAATGACAGTGTGGCATCAGCAGCAACCGGTGACTCAGTAAAGTCACATTCAGGGAAACGACAGATACCGTTTTAAACTTTTAAAGATCTAGACCGGGGCCGACTGTGAAAGGGAAGATGGTTCGTGCTCGGCTGATGCACGAAGCAGCACGTACAACATTTCTGGAAGATAATTTACCGACTTTAAAACTTCCAAAGCCACTTAAAATCCCTCCAAGTCTATGTAATTATCCCCTCCAGTGTCTTTCCACCGCTGTTTACTGCGTGATCAATCTTATCTCTCGAGTGTGCATCATCGATTAATATACTAGATGAATGTTAAAAGGGATGCTTGTACCGAACCTACAGAGAATTTACTCTCATCAATCCCATTTCCAGTTGCAAAGCCAAAACTCTGATAAACCCACTGTCCCCAGTAGCAATAAGCTTTTCATAGACTGACGCAAAGCTAAGACTGGCTTAATCCTACAGACCAGTCAAACTACTACCTTATATTCTATGTAGCTGCTAATATGCATACACTGATGATCTTTGAAATATCATCGTTAAAGTTCATAAACATGTGAGCACGTCTGTGATGGGACCAGGCTGCAACCTCAGGGTCTGAAGAGTGAAGCCAGCGCTGAAGTGCTAATAATGCTAACTGTTGCCCTTGGAAAGTTGAACTGCCACATCTTATATTGTGTAACAAATGCATCTGGAGGGATCAGCATCTCACTGCAACACATATTTGGCATGAAAGTCAATCAGTAACGTCTGCTTCTCTACTGTGAAACATCAGAGTTCATGTTCAGTCGAGTGGATAGAAACTCTGCTCCTCGGTCTCTCTCTCTCTGTCTGTCTTTGCTTCTCATTCCATCTTTGATTGCATCTTTTTGATTGTTGTGGAAATGTTTGGGAGGTCTCTCACTCACACACACACACACAGACACACACACGCACACACACACACACACACACACACACACACACACACACACACACAGTCTCTAGGGAAGGGATTTACATTGTTTTCAAACCAGGCGCACCCCGCAAATATCTCTCCCTCAGAGCTCGATGGGAGTGAGATGATGTATTTTAGGGTGGTGTGTGTGTGCGTGTGTGTGTGTGTTTGTGTGTGAGCGTGTGTGTGTGTGTTGCGAGGTGGGGGGGTTGTAGGAGGATCACTTGGTTTTGGTCACGTCGGTGTGTTTGCCGGCAGCACAAACCCTGTTTGTCTCATTATGGTCTCTCTTGTCTTTTGTCTGTTCTTTCTTTCAGACCCCCCCCCTGTCTCCTTCTATCCTTTTTTGCCTTTAGCTCTGTTATTCCCTTTCCCTCCCGTTCCCCCTCTTTTACTTATTTTATCTTTATTCTTTTCATTCATCTAGTTGTAGTCGCCGGAAAAATCATTGCATTTTAATCAAAAATGTTTTCTCCACGCTTTCATTTTGTCTGCTGTTTTCTAACTTAGTTCTAGTCCCGTGTCAGTCTTACCCACCTGAACCCGACCCAGCCTGTGTGTGTGTGTGTGTGTGTGTGTGTGCATGTGTGTGTGTGTGTGTGTGTGTGTGTGTGTGTGTGTGTGTTTGGGACAGAGGGAGGGTAAGAAGGTATGGAAGGTAACAAAGAGTTTTAAACTAAATTTTATTCTCGTCTTTCGTTAACGACATTGCATGTTTGTTAAATTAAATGTTGGTGAATAAAAAAATTGTTGTTGAGGAACAAATGAGTTCATCGTTTTATTGCACCAATCCAACTGCAGCTTCTCTCCCTTCCACACCGCTATTTAGCATAAGTGGCTGCAAAAGAGAGTGATGACTTTTGGGAGAACACCCTCCCCGATGGATGTGCAATATTGTTCGTATAAATCTCCCATGCGCATTTAGTTTCCATTTGCACCGTATGTGTTTGTACTTGTGTCTGAGTGTGTCTGATCAGCGTGTGCTCCTGCATTCATGTATATGTGTGAATGTTTGACAAACAGCATATGTGTTTTTGTGTGTGTGTGTTCATCGTCCGCCAGCTTTCCAGCATGTTAAGCCCCCTCCAGTGTCTCGTGGCATCAGATGGACTTGAGCAGAGGTCTGGGACACAAACCAACATCCCAGTTGTTATATTTCAGACCATCGTACCCGCTGTGCTCCCCAGCCAATAATATGACAACAATCATATTTTACCCCATCTTCTCCAAAAAAAAACCAGGGAGAAGATCTGGGATCTTGGATCTTTAAGGGGGGCATGAGGCATCGATTCTTCTGGGATTTGGTGACAGTAGGAATAAGAATTTATGAGATTTAAAAGGTTGGAAGAGAATTGCTGAAGCTCGGTTGTTACGTGGCATTTTTAAAGGAATGCTGGGTAGACTATGGATATTTCAACGGCATCTTAGGGCCATTGTAGGTCACACTGGGGAAAAAAAAGGGAGGGGGGGAGTAATATTCTGAGAAAACACACACATATTTTCAAGATTAAAGTCTTAAGTATACGGCAAAACGCAGATCGTGCAGGATGCATGCGAGTTAAATGAATCATAACCCACCAGCTTCATTGATTGATGCAGCCATGATCCATACTGTCGCACCTCCTCACTAAGGTGTGCGCGGGGCATTCCCCTTTAACAACTTTGGTGTGATGAGGTTGATCCAATCTTGCAAAGAGAAGCAATGTGGGGTTCCTTGATAAAGAAATAAAAACGCACTTTTTCTGTGAGGAAAAGTTTAACTAACTGCAAAGTGACTAGAGTCTTACCCGTGCAACGTGTTGCTTTTACGAACTAAACAAACAAGCTGTAACATGTCAATAACCAAGCTTTACAGCCAGGCTAGCTGGTCTTTATGCTACGCTAACCACTAGCTGCCGTAGCTTCATATTTAGCGTACGGATATGACAGTGGTATTGATCTTCTCACTTTTCAAATTCGACAGAAATCACCCACTCAGTTCCCACGTTCAACACGCTCTGAGAGAATGGTGCCTCAGCCGTAAGACTTGCAGCCGCACTATGGCAGCACTGTATTAGCTAATGGCTAAGTACTTCCTCCTCATTACTGAGGCTGTGATTCAAACTGTCTCTCCGTTCGGTTTGTGTTGGCACAAACGCTATACAAGCAGCACAGACGCAGTGGAATAAATTATCAACATGAAGCTCAATGACAAGCTTTCAACACTTGGCAACGTTAAGATCTTGACTGCTTGAAATCTACATTGATGAGAATCACCAAAAATTCATTTAAAAATGTACTTGGCTCTTGTTAATGTACCTGGGCGGCCCGCCTGGATATTAGCACTAAATGGGAAATGCCGGTTGCGTAAATGAAGTCTTCAAACGTCAGCGCATGTCACACTCACATTTGTTAGGCCGGGATTCATTTTGTTGCAACGTCAGGAGTATTTCCCTTCACACCGTTGGGTTACACAGTTGGGTTGTGATGTGAAGTATGTTTCTGAATCGATCGTATATAAAGACAAGGAGCATCCTCATACTGTCGCAGCTTTTCAGTTTTATTCAAAAATAACACATCTACTTGTTAAAAAATGTAAAGTTTAAGCGCATTCCACTTGCCCAAACACAGAGTTTACTTGCCCGGAGCATTAATGTCAAGCCGTGCAGTGGTACTCAAAGTTTATTGGCTTGATGGCCTTGGAAGGTTCATTCACCGGTAACAACAGTTGGATTTTGCTCATCCACATCCCAGCATGCAAAGCGCACATGCAAGTGCAGCTTTTTGTGTGTCAGATTGACGTAGGGTCACGTTCCCACCACAAACAAACCGCCCCAGAATTCACTTCACCACTTTCTCCAAAGGGTCGCCCCCGTCGTCCAATTGCTGTGTTCAGATCAGCCCAAACAAACCAGAATCTGATTCAACCAGAACAAACAACGTAGGTTTGAAAACACATTTAGTCTCATTGCAACCCAAACGATGATATTAACTTGACTTTAGCCAAGTAGCTTCTGACCAATGCTGTGTTAAGGTGGTATGATATCACTGGTTAGAACTAACTCCTTCCTTTCACAAAGTCATTCTAGTCAGGTGGATCAGAACCCAAGTTCTGTCCCTTTTTCCATGCCCAGTGCATGCTGGGATATGCCCCAGCTGCTCTCCAGCCCTTTAAAGTGCATTTAAAGTATGGGAAATGAACTCCTCACTTCTCAGTGTGTTTGTTTCTTTGGCTTTTTGTGCGTCTTCCTTCTGCTAATGAACAACAGTGCTGCTCTTCTCCCCCTTTTTCATCTCTACATCTGTCCATCTCTTTCTCCCCCTCCCGACTCCTCTATCTCTTTTTCCTTCCTCCCCTCCGTGTCTTGTTCTCTTTTCCATAATAATTAGCTCCCCTCCAGTCCCAACTTCAAACACTGTGGTCGGAAATCTGCATTCCGAGGATGGAGAGAGGCTGAGGAAGACGAGGGGAGAAAGAGAGAGAGAGAGTTGGACAGAGGGAGGGCAGAGGGCTGAAAGAAGCCATTGTTCCTTCATAAAAAGCAGATAAGAGCCCAAGAACTTGAGGGCAAGTGTAGTCAAAATAGTCAGTGTGTGTGTGCATGATGGCACCGATAAAGAAATGGAGTTTTCTTCAACAATTTAGATGTTAATGGCCTGATAGAGGAGGTTCACCAGCAGGATCAAGACACACATCTGATGCACACCTTCTTCACCCTTCATCATCCTCTTCCCTTCCTCGCTCTCTCCATCTTTCTTTCATTTATCCTCTCTGCTTCTTCCTTCCATCCTGCTATCTTTGTTTCTTTTCTTCTTTACCTTTAGCGATCCTAGTGTTTCCCCACTTTTATCTTCTTCTCCTCGAGTCCTCTTCTGTTATTTCGCTCCCTCTTTTTTCTGTCTTTTGTCTCTTACTTGCTTCCTTTTTCCTTCACTTCTATTGATCTTGGATCAATTGGACTCCCCTCTTGTGGTTTGGGTTAAAGGTTATGAGGAAAAGCACTAAGATGGAGAGATCATGTTTCTTCTTAGCGGTGTGTCACGGTGTCGTCATTGAGCTATTTCATCCACCGGGAAAATACGTTCTTGAGATAATCTGATTTATTGTGGCATGAAATGAAGAGATAATGCAAAAATATCTGCAAAGACTGCTTAAATTGGAACAAAAATATCCCAATACAGGATATGCAGCTATGTAGTCACGTGTAAGTGGATATGAAGAAGCTGTACACATATAGTGTACTGTACCAACATGCCAGTGATCAGTGGAATGATGCCGTAGACTCCCTGAACCTGATACTGACTTCATTACCACCCTCATCAATAATTCATAATCGGCTTTTCTGGGGTTTTCTGTTTTTTTATGATGATATATCTAACAAATGTTTATATTATATTTGTATGTCTCAGTGTCGTAATAGTGCAGCCAGGTCTCCTTAAGAATGATGTTCTCTTATAACTGCATTGTCAATTAAGTTTCGAGGCAAACTGATATTTCCCTGTTTGTTTTTAACATATCACAAATACGGTCAAACCAACACATGACTTTCACCCAGGAGGACACTGTTCATGTCCCGAGTGAAACCAAAAGTCAACATTCATTTTATTTAAATGTATTTCCGTAACTTAAATAACGTAACAAATGTTCTTATTTCACCCTAAACAAGAAGCTTTGTTGCCTAAACATGACCAAGAATCTTTTTTGCGTTGACCACATGTTTGAAACCTCGTAATCGAAACTTAATGAAGAATGCAATTCAGTTGTATGTGAACGTCATTTTGCAGAAGACGTGATTGAATAGAGAGCTTTCTACTCACAGTACATGTCAGGTCTTGTGGGTTTCACATCAAAAGATGAGCACGTCTTGGCTTCACTTCAGTCACAATGTGAGTTCGTTTTTTTATATGGTGTTCTTGTAAATCTATGTTATTCAGGACCGATTTCACTTTTGGGGTTGTTTTAGGGTTACGGGTAGAGTGAGGACTGTGAATAGACATGAAGTTGTGACGGTTGGGGGCTAAGAAATGCATTTTATCACTCTAGGTCCTCCCAAGTATAGCAAAACAAACACAAGCATGTGTTTTGAGAGCGGCTGTGCTTGTGCTTTGAACTCAGGTTGACTCCTGCACCTGCTGGGCTTTAGACACATCATTCCGAGTTCACCTGAAGTTCATGACCCAATGCGAACACACCTGTGGTATTCCTACAGTTTATGATCTTATCTTCCCATCATCACCCACGCCTCTGTTGTTTTGATTTTTGTTGTTCTGGTATGTCATCAAATGCGGCATCCCGTTCCTCCCCCCCCCCCCCCCCCCCTTTTTTTTCTCTTACTTCTTTTTCTATATTCTGCCAATTATGTTACGCAACAGTTCCTTCCACTGTCTTCCAATTGTCAACGAGTCACGCCTTTTCTCTCACTTTCTTTTCCTCGTCCACTGGAAAATAAGTATTAAATAAACAAGGGAGTTTGAACAGAAAACCACTTTGGAGTCAAAGCAAAAGTAACTCAACATGTGTTGCCGATTTGATATAATTTGGGGACTTAGGGGTCAATGACAAAAGGACGTATCATGAGCGAACGGAGCAATGGATGTTTTTGTTGCATCAAAATGTTCCGTATATCATATCTGATCCGTGAAAATCCTTCTTTTGATCACTTTCAGCCGGGCAAGAGCTCTAATGATGGCAATATTGGTCAGTCGGTTGATAGGTCGCTCTATCTGTCAGTCCAGTGCTTTTGTGACTGAAATATCTGAATACTTATTGGATGAATTGCCATGAAATTCAGCAAGAACATTTATGGCCTACCAGCAGGTTGATGTGTGTGGTTCAAGGTGAACTTTCTTGGGACTATCTGATGGATAATCCTTCAACATTTTTACAGATATTTGCTGTTGTTCGCGATGCCATGACTTTTCATATTCCGCCATCGTAAGGTCCAAATTAAACATTTTCCAAAACGTTGGTTTATGACCAAAAACCTTCAAAACTAATGAAACCCCGTTTTAGCCTCAGATGTGTACTTAATGGAAATTAGTAAATGCTAGCTAACAAGCTAAGCTAGGATGTGATAATGATAAGAATTGAAGCAACCACTGATGAAGTTAAACCCACGATAAACAATGCCACGCATGTCATGAAAACTTAATGCTTACATTTTCCGACAGAATAACGGCCTTATCTCTACCGTCTCTTTAACTCATTTTCTCACATATTTTGTTCACCAAACACTAGATTTGATGTCATAAAATCCCACCACGCCAATTATTACATGAAATGGTAATTTCTTCTCATTTGACATCTATGTAAGAACTGGTAATATCCAGCAGAATTAATCAGACAACGTGTTTCACTCTGTGTGTATCTGGCGGTGCTCAGACTGTGGAGTGATGGATCGACGAACGGACGGAGGGTGCAGCCTTCTCAAATGTAAATTCCTGGAACAAAATATGACTCGAAAGTCTTTTGACATGCAAAATGTTGGACAATGCTTCGTGTTTTTGATGTGACGAAGAAGCCAAAGGTCCAAATACCTTCCGTCTCTGCTCATTCACTGTGCTATCGATTGCGAAAGGAGTGTCAGCTGGTTGGTAAAAGCTATAAGTTTCCTGGAACAGTTTTGCCGGCACTGGGTTTGTCGTTGGTTTCTTTGGAAGTTCGTAATCTGCAAACTGCGGCTGGATCTACAGTCATATGAAGAGATATCACACCAGGAGCAGTTCACACATGTTTGACAGGCCCCAATGCCACAATGAGGAAGATCACACACCTTCATGCATACCGAAACAGGCGACGGTTTACCAACAGACGCTTCTGCCTGCCTGGAAAATACTGACACCCGCACAAGGACGCGCCTGCAGGCGAAGCCATAAGCAGACATTGACAGGAGCAAATAGAGTGCATGCCTTTACATGACTTTTCAGTGCAGTTGTAGCACCACGCTGTCCCCAAACACTCAATCATCCGCTCTTTGATTTTGAAGCGTAATTACTTTCTGTTCTTTGATGTACCGCTTCATGTGAGATTGACATTTCCAGCTAAGTTCTGGCAGCTCGGTGCCAACGGTTTCTGCCGCTTCCTGCTGCCGACGTTTCTCTTCCTGATGAAAAAGAACTCGGGCTCTCTTACGGGAAACGGTGTTTGCATTGAGATGAAAAACTGTCGACGGCAGTTTTGCCTCGGCTCCATGTAAAATATTATTTAGTGAAGTTAAATGGTATAGCTTCATCAAATCAGGAAACAATTGTCCCTTTGAACACAGACATCTCTGCATCATCACAGGCACTAACTTTCCAAACATAATGGCCTGAACAGAACCAGTAACTCCGGTTATAACCGAGCATAGAAGTGTTCCAGAGTTTAGTTTGAGACAAATCCCATCATCCTGTCCTGAGATGGACCGTCACACTTCGTCTCCCACAGCGGTCTGATTCTGTTGACTCGGTCTGCGTGTTGATTGGTGAATGTCTGCTCTCATGACCCCTTGTACCTGCAGCTGAGGGATCAGCTGTGTGCCTCTGCATCCAGACCGGTGGATAACAGCTGCTGTAATCCTTCAGAAGAGATGGGAGTCACAGCTGAGAGGAACTCTCTGCTTTCTCCACATCTTTCATATAAAAATCACGTTTATTTATTTATTTTGTACTTGCCCATAAATTGCTACAACCGCGGTGGCTAGTTTATCACTTTATCATAAAGCATAGAGTCACAATGGCCACATTAATGGGAAATATGCCAGGTAGAAATATACCAGAATTGTCTCCTCGTTTTCGGAGGACAACCTGTTTTCGTATGAAGAAAGTGATGTGCTTGAGAAGTTCTGTTTGAGGGAGTAAGTCTTATTTTGGAAAGAAAGTTTCAGCTCCAAATGTTACTGATGGGGAGGATAGAACAAAAATTATACATATATATGTATATATGTATAAATATACATACATACACATACACATACATACACACATATATATATCTATATATATATAGATATATATATAGATATATATATAGATATATATAGATATATATCTATATATATATGTGTGTGTGTACACTGAAAGAATTAAGTGGATCACAGAACTTCATTCATGAAAACCATCAAATCACGTCTACACATAGAAACACACTGTTTCTCTCTTGGTTCCCTTGAAGTGGTTCATCTTGGAGTACTTAGTGTTGCAAACGGTCTCTCCTGGCGGCAAAACTATAAACAAACATAGAACTCCTTATTCTTCCCACAAGCTGTGTGTGAGTTTGTGTGTGTGTGTGTGTGTGTGTGTGTGTGTGTGTGTGTGTGTGTG
>NW_022280041.1:2074129-2114905 GCF_004355925.1 Anarrhichthys ocellatus | reverse complement strand
TGTGTGTGTGTGTGTGTGTGTGTGTGTGTGTGTGTGTGTGTGTGTGGGCATACACACTCTCAAACCATGTCTTTGAAGTGTGTGTAGCTTATTTATTATTTATTTTTAAATCTGTGCTCATTGTAATAGCTTTCTCACTTCCTCTGTCTTCCATCAAGCCAAAGGAAAACTCGCTGCGAACCTCAGAGCCGCTTTCTTCTTGATGTTCACAAACCGCTCTGATCTGCTGGCCGAGCAATAAAAGCAGATATGGAGGCATTGAGATGTTAGTCAGTCACCGTGCTGACAGTCCAAACCAGACCACTAGTTTCAGTGTGTGTCCCCCCCCCCCCTTCCACATGACGCGTCTCGGTCCCATTGTTGTAACCACTTAGTCCCTGAGGTAAAGGATCTGACCGTTTATAGCACATTGTTAAAGCTAAGCCCCCCAACAAATACCCACACTTTGAATGTCGGTAAACAACGATGCTAAAAACGAGTAAGGCCGGAGTATTGCATCTTGAAGACGCACAACCATGGCACCACAATGGATGCAGGATACGTGAGGCTTTGAAACAATACTGCTGGGACTACTGTGTAATTGATCCATTCAGTCTGTGCTCCGCATCCATAGTAGCCTTTACACTAAAGTGCTTTCAGTGCTCCGAGCTCTCGTTAGCATACGGACTGCCTGCCATCTGTTCGATTTTGCATGCTGGATGTGCTTTTGCACATACTTCCTGTGGTTTATAAAAACACCGTCACACTTTAGAGTTCATGCATCAAATCCAAAGTGGGAGAAATGACCAGATGACCCGTTGTTTTTTTGATTTGTTTCGTCCTCATTGCTACCAGGAGAAAACTTGTGGAGACCTTCAATTAGCGGTTAGCTGTAGCAACTAGTATTCAGCCAGGCAGCAAAAGAAAGTTTGCTGATTTGGTAGCCGGGGCAGTCCGGCAGGATCAGACTCCTTGCAATGCGGTTTTATGTTTCGTACATAAAAATCATAAATATTTTGGTATTGTTCTTAGCATACTCTCTTAGAAAAGGCGTGAGTACAAAATTCAGTATTCTGATATCGTTTTACTTTATAGTTTATTACAGGAGTACATTTAACAATCACGGTAACAAAAAGAAAAGGAGGAAAGTAGACCAAGACATTCATATTTAAACTAAAGGAACATTTTTTTTCCTGTAAAAAGAAATACAAATATTATGTACATAATGACATAAGACAGGTTCAGAGGAAGGGAAGTGTAGTCGCATGGCACTTAAAAAATAGACATACCTCGCAAGTGCTTTCTGTTTTCCATAATTAATATCAAATAAAATGCAGTGATAATAAGTCTGAATAACAAAACAAATAATAATTATTACAGTAATCAAATCAACAATATTAACATTTTAAACACTGTTTACAATATAACTGAAATACATAACATTCTAAATACATCCAATATTTATCAAAGACCTTCTCTTTTAGGCTAAAAACTCTAAATCTGTAATAGAATAAAAAATAGCATTTCAAATATCTTATAACAACAATATTAATCGTACAATAACATTAATATTAGGTTATTAGTAGACGTAGATAGCTGATTTTCCCTATGGCTTGCTAAGGAAAGGAATATTGTACAAATTAATATACACTATCTATTAATGCTCTTTTTGCTTTCACGAAATGCAAATATTTGAATCAGCTAAATTATATATATATATATGTATATGTATATATATATAAAGGGAAAGAAATAGCAAATCTCACTCAATACAAACTATAGCAATCTAGAACTCTCAATTAGAAAATGTACACAAGAAAAGCAGCAAAATAAATTCAATTTTTTTATATTTTTCTATCATGAAGAAATCAGTGGTGTGGTTGGTAGAAAGAGTGAGCAATGTCCAGAACAGGCATGATCCATCCGGAACGCTATTGGACCGTCCAATAAGAAAAGCCCCGCCCTCCCCTGAAAACTCCCCGGTCCTTCTCTCTCTCTCTCTCTCTCTCGAGCTTCGTTGCGGAGCTTAGAATTCTATCGAGGGATTCTAGAACGTCCAAGAGTTCCGCTAGCAAGTCCCAGAGTTCCGTTGCAGAAGCTGATCATGTATGTGACACGTGACCGTCTGACTCCAATGATGGAACACGCAAAGCTCTGAGAGTCCTGATTGTGCAATCACCTCAAACAAAAAATCTCTTATAGCGAAAAAAAAACAAACCCATGGAATTTAATTTTGTTTTGCATTCTTAGCGTTGATTGGAGGAGCAGCAAGACAACATGTCACCTTCGACACGCAACTCAAAATGTCTGCCCCAAGGAGACGGGAAAATAAAAAAGACAATTAAACAAACACAGAACGACAAAGCAACACTCAAGCAGCATGTAAGTAGGTCTCCTCCTCTCCGCCTCTCATCCCTCTGTCTCTTCTCCTCCTCCAGCTCAGGAAGTCTCTCGAGTCCTTTATCGTATCCTCGTTGTGGGACAAAGTCACCGTCCCAGAGGGTACAATCTCAATGCAACTTAAAAGTGTAGTTTATGCATCAAAGCACAGGTTCAGAGAGTTTACAAAGCAGACCTGGACCTCACTACTTATCGACTTTAGTGATCTTTTGTGGTGCCAATTGTGAATTCATGTCGATTGATTCTGCTTGCACCATCAGAATTGCTTCCTTGGTGGGGGGGGCAAAATGGTTGCAGAAGGTAATAGTAATAAGTCAAGTGGAAGCATGCGTTATTGGAAACCCCTGATATCCTCTCGTTTATGTGGTCTGACGGCAAAGTTATTGACAGAGTAATCGGTCCAACTCTGAAACTACAACAGCGAGTAAGTGACATTATTTACGGGCAGTCAGTCAGAGTTAAACATCAAAAAGCGAAGGCTTAATCCACCACAATGTCTACTCTGCACCTGAGTTCACACATCATTACGATTACTGTGATTTGTTATAAATATGGGCAACATTTTGAATCAATGCATATGGGCAATCAGTGGGTAGCAGAGACGGAAGAAGAGAGTATCCAAGCTTTCACTGGAGGTAAAATACAGTAAAACCCGGCAGGATGGCATTGCTTCTATTGTTTTTGTTTATTTGAGAACTGAAGCTTATTCTACTGTACGATTCATAAATGGAAGCAATATGTTGTGTTAAAAATCAATGCGGATTATATTGTAGAGGCAGGATTGTGAAAAATATAACCAGAAAGGAAAGGAAGGTTTTAAGAAATTGAACAAATTGCCCATTTACATCGATTCAAAATGCTATGTGGTCCACCCGTTACAATATGCAGCCAGTATATCTTCCCCGTCACAACTATATCTCTCATTTTTCAGCCCTTTTCTTCCCTGCCTGAAATTATATTTGGCCTCAATTAGCATTAGATATTGAAGCCGATATTTACTGCATTATGTTACAGAAATGGTGCGGAGCCAATCTTACAGGCTCGGCAACGCAGTTCACCTGTGACACAACCTGCTTCCCAACGTGCTCTGATCCCGTTGACTGCCTTTTGTAAACTTGTACGTAAACAATTGAAACGAATGAAAATTAATCTTGATGGAACTTTTGATTGAAAACACAATGCCACCACTGTTGTGTGTCATTCTTTCAAATCTTTCTCCAATAAGCAGAAAACATGAGTTTAATGTGGGAGGGGCCGTGAAAGATTCAGGCTCGAAATTCATCAAATTTGACCAGAAAATCTGGATCTATCAGTCTGTATATCCATCTCTTTTACCCTGCTAGACAGCTGGAATGTCTCACTGCATTTGATTAAGCACAAGCTAAATGCTAAAATATCATATTCTTTCGTCCTATACCCTGTTTCATCCATCTCGCCTTCCTTCCCCAACCCTCTTTACTTTTACTTTTCACTTCATTTCACCAAAAGTACCACCATACTTCTCTTTCTCCCATTGTGCACTACCCACCATTCTCTTTCAAATTATATTACATAGCTTTTTTTGTACATACACTTTGTTTGTATATTTCTTTAAAAAAAAAATAATACACGGAATAGAGCATAATTAAGAACTTTTTTGGCAGCTTCTTCCTTTCTCAGAGGAAAGTCCCGATCATCATCAGGTGTAACAAGAAACGAAGACCTGCTTTTCTTTTTAGTCTGAAAAGGAACCTCCAACTTGGCAAAGGTGGAGAAGAAAAAATAACTCTGAAATTCTTTCTTTCCTTCCTTCAATCTTCTCCCTCAAGACTTCTTCGATCACTCACCCCTCCCCCTACTCGTCAACTCTCTGCCCTTCAAACAGTCGCTCCCAGCAGCTCTTCCGACTTGGCCATGATCTCGTTCTGGTTGGAGTCCAAGCCGTAGAACTTCACCTTCAGCCCGTCGACGGGGTGGACCACTGGTACCGTGACCACGCGGGGGAACTGCCGGGTGGCCAGCTCGAAGCGGCTGGTGCTAGCCAGCTCAATAGCCAGGATGCGAAGGAAGAGGGTGGCGAGCTGCTTGCCCAGGCAGGACCGGACACCACCGCCGAACGGCAGATAGTGGAAGCGTCCCTCTTTGTCTTCTCCCCGCTCCTGGCTGAAGCGGTCGGGGTCGAAGGCGTCCACATCCTTGAAGACAGCTGAGGTGTCGTGGGTGTCACGAATGCTGTACATCACGCTCCAGCCCTTTGGAATCTGCACTCCCTGGAGAAAGAAAGACGGAGCAATGGAGCCGGTTAGCAGATCTGTATGGTTGCAAACATAACTGCAAGTAGATTTCTTCGGTGTCATCAATTCTGGAAAGGTTGTTGCACTTTTGCACATCGGCTTATAAATTCAGAGATTATGTACTTTGCACAAACTCTGGTTCCAGTTTTTGTAACTCATACTAGCTATGAATAAGGGAATATGAGAATCAGTTGTGATGGCACTTTGTCCTTCTTAAATATGTCCTTAAAACCTCGTATTTTGGGGTAGTTTCCTGTAGATGGATCAGACTTTCAAAGCTGCTCTTCTTTATTCTTTATAAGTCCTTCATAAAGATCTTAGAAGACTATGTTCTAGCTTCTAATAAACTTTCATCTTAGCTCTTATTCTTGACATAAATTCCAAAGATGCTAGAAGTGAAGATGAATGTGCCATTTGGAAAGACTTCATCAACTGACGTATGATTAGGATGGCCAAGATATTAAAGAGATATTAGATCATGAAGTGGTATTCAGTCAGGAACTATTACTCGGCTACTCACGTCAAGTTCAAAGGTCTCTATGGCGGTTCGGTAGGCCCCCGAAACGGGCGTGAAGAGTCTCAGCACCTCCTTGATGACACAGTCCAGGTACTTGAGGCTCACGATGGTGTCCAGCCTCAGCTCTCCTGGCACAAGGCAACCATTCTGGAGGAGACCCCTGGTTCTCAGCTCCTCCCTCAGGCACTCCAGGACGGAAGGGTGGCGGAGGAGCTGCATGATGAGCGAGGTGCTGGCACTGGCCGTGGTGGCGAAAGCAGCGAAGATCAGCTCGATAGTCGACTCCTGTGGGGGACGATAGAGAGGGGAGATGGTGTGTCAGCGCGCTGGTTCCTTAAACCTTTTTGGCTTGTGTTGAGCAATGCCTGCTTATGAGCCCTCGTCACAAGTCCACCAAGTGAACACCGAGTGCAGAACTGTACTGAGGGCATTTGAGTTGCTTTGTCTTTACTTTGTAGGCATGCCAAGTGGTTTCTGCCTCAGCTACTGATATGCTAATGGCTTGTTACTTGAATGAAGGGTCCGGACAGTGGAAATATAGATGGTAGACTTATGTGCTGAAGGGTGATGGTGGACATTAGCCAAATGCCCAAACATAGCCACCATTTCTGTTTTTAAGGTGGTAGCAATACAAAATACACCATTTGCACCTGAGTAAAACAGACTATTCTCACCCAGCATGTTGTCGGGTCTATTTTTGCATGTCATTATTAAGCCAAATTGTGAGCAAACCTTACTTTGGGCACGAATCCACCACCCCACACCATTCCATTATAAAATCATGTTGTTTTTAATTCCTGAGAAGTAGCCTGTTTGGAAATATGAAGTTCAAATCCAAAAATAACATTTAGCACGCCGTGCCGAGCCCATTATTAAGGTAGTGGAATAAATAACGCCGAGGCTGGGCAGCACGACTCCTATTATAAACCTCTCATCTGCCATCATCTGTGTCAAAACATATTTCTGCCTCACCCGACGTGTGTGTGTGTCTGTGTGTGTGCGCGTGTGTGTGTGTGTGTGTGTGTGTGTGTGTGTGTGTTATATGTGTGCGTCAGAAAACTGCAGGAGAGTGCTTCAGCCTGGGCCTCTGCGACAGGGGCTCCCCAGTTCACTTTGTGTGTGTATTTATATACTGTGTGTGTGTGAGTGTGTGTGCGTACAGGAGGCCTCTTTCAGACCCCTAGCAGGGGGAGTGTTGACTTATTTTTGGCCCTGGACGTAACCCAGAAACCACATCGAGCGAGAGAGAGAGAGTTGAGTTTCCACAGAATTCCTCAGAATTACTTTAATAGGTAAATAGAGGGTGTGCCTGTCCATGACTGTGTGTGTTACTGGCTGCCTATGGGCATCAGCTTCGCATCCCTGCAGTCATATTTTACATAAAGATGTGTATCATAAGTCACTTTCATTGCGTATGATGCCAAGATGATTTGTTGGAGAAATTACAATAATTGTCGATGTGTGTGTGTTCGGTCAACGAACACAGGTTCCATTTTGGCAGTGCTTTAAACAGTGAGCGTGTTCATTATGCGTGACTTAGTGTTTGTTTGCACACATGCGCATCAGAGCTGGCGTGTTAATGCTCCTATGTGTGATTGAGGGGGGCTTCGTGTGCGTCTGGCTTCCCTCCAGCATGCGTTTCCACACCTTCTCCTCAGGTGATTTCTGTGCGTCGGCGCGTTACCTTCAGTTCCTGCATGGTGAGCTCGGTGCCGTTCTCTTTGGCGCTCTCCATCAGGACGTCCAGCGCGTCGCTGTAATCCTTCCCCTGGGAACACAACGGCTTCTCCCTGATGGCCTTCTCTATGCTTTTCTGCAGGATGTCTCGTGCACGGATACCCTGTAAACACACACAAAGCAGAGGTTACACCAGATACCAAGATTTCTCTTAAAGGAACCCCATTTTATGTAGCCTCAAACGAATGCTGCAGTTATGTGCCAGAAACACAAATCATTAGCAACTACGACTCAGCATAAAGGGAATACTTTACGTGAACACGTACCTTCCTGTAGCCGCTAAACGGCAGGTCTATAGGCAGGCTGAACAGGTTGTCAACAAAGTCCTGGAAGGTTGCGAACAGATGCCTCATCTCCTCCTCCGACACCCTGAATCCCAGCAGCACCCTCACCGCCATGGTGAAGGACAACCTCTGGCTCTCCCTGCGAAAAAGCAACCAATCAGGACCTCGGTCACATCCATAGATCCTCACTTGTATTAGTTGTTTTTGATGACATGACATTTCTTTCTCTTGTGAATGCGTTTCCACGCTAGGACGCCCACCGTACCTGTAGACGTTGATGGGCTCAGGGTTGGAGCTCCACACTCGGAGGCTCTCCTGGATGACCTGCTGGATTTTCGGGAGGTAGGACTCCAAGGCTTCGTGGCTGAACACTTTGGCAAACACCTGGAGAGACAGAGGAATGGGTATGTTCATGACACGTACTGTACAGACCGATAAAGATCACCCAGGATTTGCATTAGATGCTCATAAATTGTATGACTTGGCACACAGACAGAAAGCACAGAGACTTTCTTTTGAACAAGTGCAAGCAGAGGACAAAAGCTCTGATTAACCATAAAGACTGCACAGCGTAATCCTCCTCACTCTTATAAGTGCAGTAAGTACAAACTTACTTAAACTCTTTCACGGTGTGTTTTGAATTCATGAAAGTCAGTTGTAACATTTTGGTCGTTTTAAAGGGTCTTGTTCAGCGTTCGGTTGTACTTGGCTCCACTTCTGGTTGCAAAAAAACAAGATGGCGACGGCCAAAATGCCGAACTCAAGGCTTCAAAACAATCCACAAACCAATGAGACATCGCGCTGACTACGTGCATTTCTTATCCACGGTCTATTGCTTTAACTCAATGGTTGCGACTCATTTGACATTTTGCACAGTTCCTAATGTTCCCCTTCTTTCCCTCTCCTGTCACAGCTCTACAACATTCTCTATCCATTAATCCCCTTCGTCTCTCTTTTGAATTATACCAAGACTTTCCATCGTATGTTCATTCTCATTCATTTTCTGTGATGCCCATTCCACATGCATCTCCCTCCTTACAGAGACTTATACATTGTGGAGGTTTTTTCCCTGTAGTCAGCAGAACTCCAGTGACAGGCAGAAAGGAGGGGGGGTTAAGTCTTTCCTGGCTGCTCGTAGTATTTCTTAGTAAGAATCAGTCACCAGTCGTCAGTGTTGTTTGCACAAATAACATTCCATCTGATTTAAGCTCCGAAAACTGCCCTTAAAATAGTCTTGGAAATGATTTAGAAGTGGAGAACATTGGAGGGTAGAGGAGAAAGGCGTGCGGACTGGACTAGAATAGGGCTTTTATATTGATATGAATCAGTCACTAACACTTAGCTTTATTAGAGAAATAACTCTCTTGTGCTTTTGACCTTTTGAGCACTCCCTCAGTGTGGCTAATTTCACTGCTGCTTGGGTGAAATGTCAACTCTTTTTAGCGATGAGCTTTCATAAAAGACCGTTAAGTTAAGTTTCACAGATGTCAGGATGCTAGGTTTTATTCAAACAGTAATCGCGAGAAGGCAATGCTGAACACTGTCTGGCAGGTTCAGCGACTGGTACACATGGTTTGCATTTTCTGCCCATTGAAATGAGACTGGAACATTTGAACCAGCACGTTTTATATTAGAGATAAATACAGCCGTCTAATGATCGGTGGCCGGTCCGTTGATTCACTTTAAGAGCGTTGCAATCGTTTTGGAAATGCTAGTTAAGATGCGGGGCGAACATTCACATTTCTTTGTTTCGCTGTATTAGTTTCTTTCCTTTTTGGTCGATTTTGAAGTACTTATGTTGTAGTTTTTTTATGAGCTACTTTATTTTCTAACCTGCACAAACTCATAATTGCATCTTGTCTTGTGGTTATTTTCTCTATTTGTTTTATTGTTGTGGGTTCTTTTTTTATGGCCTTCCTTCTACTTTTTTACAACCATGCAGATAAACTAAACTATGCCTAACACATTATAGACTTACAAAACGAGTTTATTGTGCATTTGCAATATGTTTTAAATAAGCTAATACACTTGGATAACATGTTTATAAAGACAGACTGTTCCTGCTTCTTTTCATTGAGACATAAAGGAGGCAGAGAGGGAAGAAAGGAGCTTCTAGTGGGATCCGAGCCCAGGCCAGTGAGGGTACATGTGGTTCCTGAGGTCGATGTTTTAGCTACCAAACCATCAGTCGGGCACTTGTACTCTTATTTTGTCCTCTACCTCATTTTCCTCTCATTTTCTTTCTCCTCCATTGCCCTCTTCCCTCTCTCTCCCCCATCATTCCCTTCGTCGCCCTCAGAATGAATGAACAATAGTCCACTGAGCCGGTGATGTGTGCGTGAATAAGTGTGTGGATTACGTTGTGTGCGGCGTACGGCTATGTATTTATGCTGTGTGTGTGTGTTAGGGAGTGGTTAGTGCAGATCACAGGGCGCTCTAAGACGTTAGCAGCGCTACATTTCCTCTGCTGCCGCACCCTGGGGCCGCTGGGCACGGATCAGCTTACATGACCTGCTCTCCAACCCTGGCCACAGGGAACTACACACACTATCTGACCTCAAAACAGCCTGGGGGGGGGGACAAGGCTGTCATGGCCGTTATTTTGTCGCTTGGCGGTGGATTTAGATAATGTGGAGTAGAAGTTAATGTCAATGTAGTATCGCCACTCTCTGTTCTCCAAACTACGCGTGTATTTTCGGCATCTGCTTTGGCTGGAGCTTCCTGACAGACTTCTCCAAACAGATCCAGATAGTTAACCTGCTGGATATCTGGAATGTGTCTGCGATGCACATTCCGCTCGAGCGCACAGCGCTCGAGTGGCGATTCGCAAGCGCCAAGCTAACCTGGAAATCGGGGCTACAGATGTGTGGTGTGAAATAGGCATGATTGGATTTGGATGGAACTCAGAGGAAGGATGTCGCAAGGTTGCATATTTGCTGTTGATCGGCCCAAAAGAGGACGTCTACTTCTGTCTTATTTGTCCGTCTGTGTGTTACCAGGTTGGTTACTTAGTCAAACGTTTAGTTGGTTGCAGAAAGTCATCTTTTCTTTAGTTTCTCTACGTAATCATTCATTTCATGGGTTTCTTCATCAGTTATTTGGATGGTAAGGGGGTTGGTCGATCAGTCGTTTGATAATTGAATTACTTTTCACGTCGTTCACGTCAATGGTTTGAATCCATGACTCGACTGTCTATCAGTGCCTCAGCCAGCGGTTTGCCGGTTTGGCGATCAGACGCCAGCAGGCAAGAAAACTGGACTCGGAATCAGCAGGGAAATATTCGTTAAGCCAAACGAGGTTGTGTAACGCTGTGAATTTGGCCATTTAACCCGTCTGCACTGGATTAGGCGTAATTGGTCAATTTGGGCGAGTACTTTGCCGATTCCTACACACACACACACACACAGCGACTGACTGTCTCACTGGTCCTACAGTAGCTCAACCCTCCTGCTCCGACTATTCATGATTGTGTGTGTGTGTGTGTGTGTGTGTGTGTGTGTGTGTGTGTGTGTGTGCGTGCAGGCAGGCAGGCAGACGGGAGGCCGAGACTCTGAAAGGTAACTACAGGTCAGACGAACACACACGGTATCCTCCTGCACGGCCTGGCTGCCAGTCAAACGCTTTTTTTTTTTATGCAGTGTCACTCTGGGACGGTCCCAAGCTCCACACAGGACGGGGGTGGTGGTGGGGGGGGGGGGGGGGGATTGTTCAGTCATTTTGCTGCACCACAAAAACGTGACCGTCTTCTGTTAGCCTGCAGCGCAAAGACACATACACACACTCCCAGACTCTTACACACACACACACACTGATATAGTCAAACACACAGACACAGTCGTCCTAATAACGTCCATATGTCTTAAATTATGTGAAAGTGCTGTGAGCTGCTGGTTCCACAGACATGTAAAGACTCCTTTATTCTTCTCCCTGCCCTCCTTTCCTTCCCCTCTCTCTCTCTCTCTCTCTCTCTCTTTACTCCCGCCTCTTCCCGTCTCTCCCTGCCCCTTCATCCATCCTTTTAAAAAAAACAAAAAAACTTTTCTTTCTTTCTCCTCGTCACACAAGCAGTCCGTACGTCTTTCCATCATCACTTCCAATCACAAAAGGATTCACTTTGTTGACAACCTTTAAAGGGAAAATCTGGCACCTTTAGATGTGGATGTCCTCTTAGCTTGTATTGCAAACTGCGAAAATGGTCGCAGTACCGCCTTATAACATGAGTGCTTCCTATTTGTACGCTTTATTCATTGTAATGTGTTTTAAAGGGGAATGGCGCACTTTTTGCTCCACTAAATATCCCTGCACTTACTCAGCAGAATGAGGATTTACATGCAAATCAGAGAGAAGAGATCAATTATGATGCTTTGCTCTATTTTACTCTACCCTACAGCACACAAGCTTTATTCTCAGCAGGATTTAAATAATTTTTATGACATTCTGCATAAAAAAGTACTTTTAAGTATATTTAGCTGATATTACTTTCACTGAAGTTCATTTTTACTTGGACATAGAGTATTTTTACAATATTTTTTCCACCACTGCAGTATTTAAACATTGTATTACTCTAATATTTTGACTTTGTGCTACATTTTTTGAGAATTTAGACCATTTCTGCTGGCTTTTCTCAATCAATAGAGGAGCATGAGATCCTTCAGCTGTAAAGGGAATGTAAAGAAAATCACCTGAGCTGCAGGCTTAAGGTTTTCTTAAGACAACAGTGATACAGTTTGTATGGTTGTGAGTGTATGTGCACCCCCCTGTACAAACAAACTGTGACTCCGCTGCAACTCACCACTCGTATATCTTGTCTTTTAATTTGACCTTAGAGGCTGTTTAAAGAGCAGAGAGGGGACAGACAGGATGGGCTTCAGGACAGTTAGAATTGGCAGTGCCCTCTACTGGTGATGAACAGAAGCACAGGACACTCAGAGACACGAGGGCTGCACGCAGAGAAGCACACTGACTCACAGCATCTTCACTTGAATAGGGTAAAAAAAATAACTCGTAGATATCCTCATGAAACTTCCCCAGTTGAATACTTACATTAAGATAATTAGTTTTTGTATTACAAGTTTTCTGAAATGTTATGTTTAAATATGCAAATTAGGTATTATCTAATGCTACGTTTTGGTGAATTTAGTTTATTTTGAGCGTTTTCTCTCCACTAGTCTGAAAGAAAACGTGTTATGGAAGCAAAATAGCCCCAAATCTCACAATTGATCAGTGCGTAATACATCAACGGCCCTCTTCTACTCTTATTATCACTGCAAGAGAACCCATGAATAGAGAGGAAAGGGAAACTGGCCCGCCGTGTAGAACAGATGGAAAGAAAACAGGTTGAAGATGACGGGTTACAAGTGACACTTAAATCGAGGCAGATTCCTCCACGTGTCTCTTTTATTCTTGTCCAATCTCACTCTATTTGCCCTCCCTGTGGTTCTCCTTTTTCCTAAATGTAGGGATGGTTCCAATAAAAACAAGAAAAACAAGGGGGAAGGAAAATGTGGGGAAGAGAGAGAATGAGGGGGTTCATGCAGTGGAGGAACAGAAAAGAGTGAGTGAGCGGCATGTCAGGAGGGTGAAAATAAAGAACTGGCTGCCACTGTCAACACGGCGTGTGTTTGGATTCACCCGCTGTTATTTCAGTATAGAGGGACAGTTTCCACTGCAGGTCATGTAGGGCCTACTGAGGCACTTCAGCGTGTTAACAACAGCACACTTACCGTGTGTTTTGACAGTTCATTTTGATGGGCGAGCTAAAGAAAAGGCCCTAAATCATATGTGCAGCTTATTGTGTACAGCCAGGGGGGAAGAAAGGACCAATGTACTTTGGTCTCGTGTCATTCGAAGGTTAAAAACTGAAGTCGCAGGGAAACGGATCCCACACGAGGTCCACTGAAGCAAAGCGACCCATCAAATCTGATCTCCATTTGAATCTATTTGCAGTCGGTTAATCTTAAGAACACCTCGTGGAGTGCAAGAACATCGTTGGAACGCCTGAATGTGACTTCAGTTGGAGTCTGGAACCACATGTGTGACGCTCGGCCTGCCTCTCTCGCTGGTATCGTGTCCTTATACCAGTGAAGAAGTCTGTCTTTAGAAATAAGAGTCATGGACGGCTGACTGGAGAAGCCTTTAGAAGATGTGTTATAAGTGACTTCAAACTTAAAGCCAAAGCACCGACGCTGGCTCAGAGTTCTGAACCATCTCCAAGAGGTTGAGACCAAAGCCCAGATAGCCCAGACAGCCCTGTTCGATGTTGTTGTTTTTCAGACCAGGATGATGTGTGAGCCCTGGCTGGCCCCAGCTGGCCCTGACTGGCCCGTAGTGGAAAACCAGGCCGCCGTGGCTCTTTGAGGGAGTTAGTTTCCTAGCTTAACGCGGGGTTATATGGAAACTGGCTGGCTCTTGTTGGTCCACCGAAGGCTAATGTGCTGTGTGAAGATTGTTTTTCCGAACGCAAAACCACAAGGAGGGCAGACACACACACACGCACACACACACACACACACACACACACACACACACACACACAGAGAGGAGCAGTTCTGGTCCAGTGGGTCAGACAGTAAGCCAGTCGCTCATTCTTTCTCTCCAGTTGATGTTGTTTCGCTTCTGCTGTTGACTTAGTTTTATTACCCAGAAAACAGGAGGGAGGGCTGCCAACACACACACACACACACACACACACACACACACACAAACTGCCTAGCTGACCTCTCTGCACGTCTTGCTATTCTCTCTTTCTTCTGAATCTGTCCGTCTGCCTGTTATCTAAAAATGATGCAACAGTCAGAACGGTCGTCTCTGTATTTTGTTTGGGTTGAGTGCAGGGGAACGTTCAGGTGTGTGTGCACATACTATGGCTTTGTGTACTGTTGTGTGTGTGTGTGTGTGGAGCCCCCACAGAAAGCCCCTCTTTGTGCTGTGTTGGAGGCAGCCTTCCTAATCAGGGGTCATTACATGAGGTTTGTGCAGGGGTCTCCAGGGAGAGGAGAGGGGATCAGAGCCCAGATTAGACCCAGCCGACCCCTCACCGTCCCCGGGCACAGCGGCAACGAAACCTGACCCCGCCTCCGAAACCCCTTTTTAAATCTCTCCTCTCTCCCTCCATCGAGGATCCAGAGGTAGAGAAAAGTAGAGACTGATTTGCAGGAAAACACAGCAGCCTCTGCTGCTTGTTCGGCTTGTTTTTTGTCCTTTTGTGTGTGTGTGTGTGTGTGTGTGTGTGTGTGTGTGTGTGTGTGTGTGAGAGAAGGAGAGCGAGAGAGAGAGAAGGTATGTGCCCCGGGGATAACGGGATAATAGGAGGGAGAGGTAAGTGGCTGATTACCTGAAATGGTCCTGGCACGGAAAAGAGAGTGAGAGAGAAAGAAAAGGAAGCAAAGAGAGACAGAAGAAGATGTAGATATATATACATATATATGTATATGTATATACTGTATATAGTAGTCAGAATAAAGGAGAACTTAAGCAGAGAGGATGTGAAGAAAAAGAAAGAAAAAGCAGGTAACAGAGCGTTGACAGAGGGCCGAGTGATGGAGGGGTCGTTCTCACGCTTCAGTAGCCAGAACGCTGCTGATAAGACCGAGAGGACGGGATAGCTTTACACTGATACTCTGTCTTTCTCACTGTGTGTGTGTGTGTGTGTGTGTGTGTGTGTGTCCTACCTTCCTCGTTGTGTAGCAGATGACTCCACTGCTTTTGACAGTGGACGCCATTTCCTTTAAAGGGCATGTTTGTGTGTCTAAACTGTACCACGTCTTTCTTTGTGCAACTATCCGCGTGACTTTAATTCAGATTTTAACACTGCACGACGTACATTTTCCGGCACGACGTCTACAGAAAAGACAGACCTTTTTAATGCCAACATGTTAAGTTCCCAGAACAATCCTGCTTGTTGAGGAAGGGACGTCTTTCCTTCTCCTATGACACACCAATCTGCAACATGTGCATGCATATGCGTATTCGTGTATTTCATCCTGACCTTCCTCCTCTTGCGGTGGATGTCTCCGATGCTGTTGGCCAGCGAGTTGGGTCCCAGCAGCGTGGCGGTGCTCTGAGGCCAGTCCACCGTCACCAGCGTGTGCTCGCCCATCAGCACTTTGCGCACGTTCTCGGCGCCCGTCACCCGGATCAGAGGGCGGCCCAGCAGGTGGGTCTTGAACACGTTGCCGTACTTCTGCCTCCGCGACGCGTGGAAGCCCGAACCCTGGACAGAGAGGAGACAAGACAACATCAGTAACAGTAGAGGCGTACGCACAGCAGAAGGTGTGAGAGGAAATCCCCAAACACTCCACCCTGTTTAGCCGACGTTAGAGGAAAAGGCTTGTCTGTTCGAGAGAGAATGAAGAAATGAAAATCATCACGAGGAGATGAGGGGGATCTCCATCTCAACTTTTTTATAATCAGCTTGACTTCGTGCATTGGAAAACCAAAATGAACATGTCCGAAAGTTGATGAAGAACACTTAAATATTGTTAAAATAAATGTTTTTTTAGCTCAGCTGATGTCAAAAAGCTGAAGATGTCACCAGATTCCTTCTGCTTTTCTTTACTTCTAAGGATGCTTTGTTAAAGTGGCGACAAGCGTCATCTTTCCGAACATCATCATCGTCCTCCCGGTCCTCACCGTCACATCATTAACTTTCTCCACGAGCTGCCGAATGACTCTGCGATGGTTATTCTGCAAAGTGACCGAAGCCTTTCAAGTGCAGGCTCCTCGCGACTGATTTTTATGCGTGCTATTAATTTAGAGCAGCCTTTAGGGTTTCTGACCTCCACTCCAGCTTTGATCTTCACCTCTAAATGCTCTGAGTGAGTCTTTCTCTCTCTCTCTCTCTGTGGTTTGGGGCCCAAACAGATCATTTCTGGTGAGTCCCCCACATGCTAAAAGTTACTAATGTTCCCATCATCTCGGCTCCCAGAGCAGAAGTAAACGTAGACGGTGAAGGTAGCGGACAGCAGATGTTTAAGAAGCTGGTATACACAGAGTTAATCCAATGCAAACTGATTCAGGATGCCTTCAGGGCTCCAGTTCAGTTGTAACATCAACCAATGAATCACCGAGGGCAAAGGTTCCCAAAACATTTTCAGCTCCGGCTTCAAGTACAGTAAATGAAATGTCATGAAGACGGCAATGAAGGAATGTAAGAAGATCCTCGAGGATTTCATCATTTCCAACCTCAGTCCTTTTCAGCTGGAGCGAGCTGCAGGAACGAGTCCTGAAACCCAGAAATGAGTCGGCGTTTTTGCACTTTACCTCGTCTAAAAAGAAACCAGCGCGATGCTTTATTGCCACTTGAAATATTCTCAAGGACTGCTGTGTATCCACTACTAAAAGAAACACTCTGTGTTTAATGTTTCCAGAAGAAGAAGACAGTCTTTGGCTGAGAAGGAGAAGACAGCCGACGGGAACTCGACCAGAATCTACCGACAATCGGAGGAAGAAGACGCCAGAATTGACGCCACAGCAAAGAGCGTTTAGCGGCAGATGCTAAAAGTGTCTTGTAATGCTTTAAAAGTTGCCCAAACTTCGTTGCTGCAGATGATAAAGAAAAACCCATTTTTACACGCCGGGGCCCGACTAGAAGAAGCCTGCAGGGCCCATTTTCGGGGCCCTGCACGGCCCATTTTCGGGGCCCTGCCCCGCAGTTTGAGCAACCCAGGCTGTCGGCAAACCCCCAGAGGACCGGAGCTGGAGTCAGTTAGCGAGCTGACCTGGGTTCAGCTTTGACGCTGACCTCCAAACGGTCCGGGTCACGGCAGAGCGAGAGGGAGCCGACCCCAGAACTGTAAATGGGCTGTTTGAGTGAAAAGAATATATATCAGCCCGAGGGCAGCTTACTGTGTTACACACACACACACACACACACACACTGGCAGACAGACACATCATTCACACACAAGCCGACACACACACACACACACACACATACAGTATAAACACACATGCATGTTCAGGTACACACATACTCCAGATTCATAAAATTCACAAAGCAAACAAACACGCAGAGGCCTAGCTGCAAATTGCCGTGACAACACTAACTGGTTTGACCCCAGTTTACTCCTGGGGAAAGAGATATGTACGACACACACACACACACACACACGGGTGACATATGTAAACATACGCTCCAAAGAAGCAGAACTATGAGGTTCTGTACAACAGTTTGGTTCCACATCTTTTATGCATTTACGTTGAGTGCTTTTATTAAACATGATGTAGTTAAAATCAAACTTTTCTTATTTCGCCCTTTTATTCTGAAGGGAATTAACATTAAGAGCTACTGTAACCCTCCCTCAAATGGAAACCACCAGTGTGTGTGTGTGAGTGTGTGTGTGTGTGTGTGTGTGTCTTTGGGAGAGAGCTTCTGGTTGCGTTCAGTTATGTACAGTATGTGCGTGTGAATGCAGACTTCTTTCTGGGACTAATTTTAGCAGGTAGTTTGTTTCCTGTTTGAGACACACCTCTCACATCGGTGCGTGTGTGTGTGTGTGTGTGTGTGTGTGTGTGTGTGTGTGTGTGTGTGCGTGCGCACAAACACAGCTTCATCTTTTGCAGCGCTCTGCTGACTGCAGCTACACCTTTATCTTCGCACTGATTCCCGGTTTACGGTGTAACTTGTGGCTGCAGAGAAGCCTCGATACATTTAATACAATCAAATCAAAAGCTGCTGTTAAAACTGTTAAAATACAGATTCACCAGAATGCCCTTGACTTATTAAATTATTTCTCGCTGTTTATTTTTAACTTTTTTTACACGAATACTGCAAGCAAGGTGAAAATGATCTCTCTCATTCTCCAGCCCTTCGTTATGTTTCTCCGTGTGAACTCGGAACTTAAATTGAGCACAGATGGCTCCGCCTCTCTGCAGCTCTGTTCGCTGTTTCATGTTGCTTTGAAAGCTCTGATTGCCAGACTGCTTTTATAGATGAAAAATGTTGCTAATTAGCATGCGGCCCAACTGAAGCTACTTCAGATGTTGAGGCCTTTTCATGAGGTTTTAAGAGTGTAATATTAAAGAAACACTCTCTCTTTTATCCTTCACCTTTGCAGATTTCGGTTTCTTTTTCTCTCTCTGTCTGCGCAAAAGCTGTTGACCTGAACTGTTTTCACAGCTCCTGTACACTTCCTCTTTTTACTGTGCCATGCACACACACACACACACACACACACACGCATTAGCGCAGACACACCAGGTTGCCGGCTGGCCTCTGGAGCCCTCGGGGTGTGTGTGTGTGCGTGTAAGAGTGGGGTTGTTTTCCAAGCTACATTTTGCTGCCACATGGATGTAGAGTGGTTTAGTATGTCTGCTTGGCAGGCCTGCTCACACACACACACACACACACACACAAACACACACACACACACACACACACACACACACACACAAACATTCAAAGGGAGTTCCTCAGGCAGCCAGACAAGGCTCCCTTTCACACCCCAAGATACAGCATCAGATTGGGCCGATTGTGTACTTTTTTCAGTGTGTGTGTGTGTGTGTGTGTGTGTGTGTGTGTGTGTGTGTGTATGCAGCTGCGTGCATTATGTGTGTATCTCTTTCCATTTCTCTCTATTTTCTTTTCACACACACATATACACACATTTTGGCAGGATACTGAAGATTTTCATCTGTCCTGGTCGCCGGAAAATAATGCGCTGAATAAAAAACGTTACGCTACAATAATCTGTGTGTGTGTGTGTGTGTGTGTGTGTGTGTGCCAGGGGTGTAGTCTGGATGACATTTAGCGTAAAAGGTGAGAAGTGTACCCCCCCCTTCTCCCTCTCAAATCTGGCAACAAACACACACACACACACATACAGCAAGCATGGAAAAGTCGTGATGTAATGACGCCACACTTCTCTAGCAAGAGAACACGTACAAAACCGCACACGGGATCACATCACACACACTCACACACACAGAGTCGCAGCGGAGACGCAGGCGTCACAGCTTCACACTGATTGCGCAGGCTGAAACACACTTTCCCTCCAAACTTCAGTGAAGCGAAGGAACCTTCACTGTAAACACTCGCTCGGTTTTATAAAGGACTAAACCAGAAACCAAAATTGCGACCACAACATCATGGCTGATTTTACCGCCGAGGTCACAGGCAACAAACTGAAAACCATAAAGAGGTTTCTCTTAATGATGGAGGGCATAAAGTTTGAAAGCTTTTTTTTTTTCATCTTGTGGATGTGTTACCTAGAAACTGAAAGAAGCACACGCTCCATGTGGAGGCACAGAACTCCATGTGCGCAGAGGGAACCACTCTTTTTCCAAAGTCACTAGTTGTTAATATGAATAAAGCCGGGAATCAGAGGGTCTTGCATTTGTTGCGTGCTTGTTGTTTGTGAATGCAGTGCTTACTGTGACTCTGAAGCCGGTGTTAAATATTCCATTTTGACTTCTGTCATCGCTGCAACTTAACTTTTATGTTGGTTCTACTGTAACTACCTGATAATAAGCAGCTGCAACGGACAACAACGGTTATTGGGCAGAAAAAAGAAGTCACCGTGTTCTATATTTCTCTAGATTTTTGACGTTAACTTTTAATAACACAATTTTATTTAACTCCATTTTGGATCCGTTGGGTAGGGTAACTGCTCTATTGAAGTCTTTAGCTTGTTTCGTCAAAGTTAAGTTACATTAACCGTTGTGTGTAGTTTCAAATGAACAAATGAACAAAATATGAACATCAGACCTGACTTTTTTTAAATGACTTTCTTTGTGTCTCTGCTCTTGAACTCAGTGTTCACTTTGAGCTGAAAATCAAACCGGCGCCGGCACGTTGAGAACAGCAAAGGGCAGCTTAACACTGGACCCCGAGGCGTCATTGGGTACAAAGATACTGCACAGAGCTGCAGGTTAGGATTCAGGGTGAGAGTTGAGGTTGTATCAAGGTCTTAAAAAGGGTAAAAATCAAGGTTATGTCGGGGTTAAAGGTTATGCTCACACCAATGAGGGTCAGGAAAAGTGTCAGGAAAAGTGTTGACAAAGTAAAGGGAATAACCTGAAAGTATAGTGGTTTCAGCTTTGTGTGTGTGTGCGTGTGTGTGTGTGTGTCTGGACACGGCCGTTCTGCTAACCAGCGATGTCAGCTCCTACAGACTCCCTTTTATATTTTTTGAACAGAGATTTATCCGATTTTTTACAAGAACCTCAATAAAGGAGGAAGAACGGGGGTGTTCCAGTGAGCTTTTTCCACACACGCCATCCAAACACACACACACACACACACACACACACAAAACCTTTCATTGCACATTCGCACACTCAGGTACACTCAAGGAATTCTGACACGATCACAGAATATCTCGTGAAATCTCCCCGTCTCTCTCTCTTTTCTCTCTCTCTGCAAACACACACACACACACACACACACACACACACACTGTCCGAGCAGAGCTAGCTAGCTCGCCGGCCGTGCTAAAAATACCCCCGTCTGTTCTGTTGGGGTTGGCTTGGGGGCAACCCGGGCCCGGGCTTATAAATGTCCTCTTTGTAGCGCAGTGGAAATGTCCAACAAATGACTCTTTTATTAGGGCAAGACAAAAAAACACAGCTAATTATGTTTACTCAGATCAACGCCGCGGCTCGACATGCACACATTCACACTGGCTGGCTCGGGTGAGAGTGGGAGAGAGAGAGAGAGAGAGAGAGAGAGCACATCTGGAGTCGCTATAAAACAGGAATATCAGGGTGACGCTCAGACGGAGCAGGGATTTTCTAGAAACAGGGGCTGATGGGAAAACAGTAGCAGGAAACGAATGACTTCTGAGTAGGAAACAAAGAGTCATTTACTGGCTCAGATGTGTCCTGCTGATACTTTGGGTGAAGTTTGCAGCCATTAAATTGTCAAATAAGTTCACAACTTCATCTTCCAGTCGAAGTTCTTTCATTGCATATATGAACAGTAAATGTTCGATAACACTTTTTGACATCTTTCTGCCAAATGTATGTAATGTGTTGCACAATGAATATATTCTACGTATGCATGGACTGCATGATGCATGTGTATGAACAAATGATGCACATGATATTTTCTGAATTTCAGCATTTTCCCACTTGAAATGTTGCAGTGAAATGAATGCGTTCCAATTTAAATGAAATCGTGTTGCTGTCAGAGATGCAGAGCACTGATTGGTTCTTTCCACCTCATTGCAGGCGCTGAAGGCGTTTGCCGTTTGTTCGAAGTGCAACACGGGGAAAAGCGACGAAACGACGCGAGACGATGCCGATCTTTTGTCAGCTTGGTGCGACGGCCGCGAAAGGAACGGGTGAGTCAGATATTATTATTAGTGACGGGAAAATGACACCCGTTTCAGAAAGATAACTGTGTCTTAACTGTGTCTGGGGAAACAATTTATTTGGTAACAAGAGAGAAAGCGACAGCGAAAACGCTGCAAACTGCTCCCGCTATACAGGGATGGGTCAAATGCAGAAGTCAAATTTTGTGTATGTGTATATGTATATGACAATAAAAAGGGTTTCTAGGGTTTCTATAAACTCAAACTGCAAAAAAAAGGTCGATCTCAGCTACAGAAATAAAGCTTGAAAATGAAAAAGCAGCAGCAACGGACAAGAGAGAGGAAACGAGGTCAAAGGCTGTGAGGGAATTCCTTCTTTCTTTTCAGCTGTCAATCATTCAGCCAGTGCCAGAGATACCAAGGAACCAGTGTGTGTGTGTGTGTGTGTGTGTGTGTGTGTGTCTGTGTGGGGGTCTGTGTGATTGTGTGTTTGAATGGTGCGATAGGTCCTCGACTTGACAATGAACCCCGTCCCTTTGCGGTCACGCCACCGCATCAGAGGGACAGAGAAGGAAAGAGAAAAAAGAAAGTGGGATGAGAGAAAGGAAAGAATGAAGGGAAGAGAGATAAAGAATAGCAACAAAAAAAAAGGGAAAGGGAGAAAGAGGTGGGTGCCAGAAACGGTGCGAAAGAAAGCGAGCGCAGAGCGTGGCAGAGGAGGCGGAGAGATGGGAAGGGTGCTCGTTTCAAAAAGGACGGATTAACGAAGAACGGCTTCGGCTAGTTCAGCCAAAAAACGAGGAGAATGGAGAGAGAGAGAGAGAGAGAGAGAGAGCAGGAGAGAGAGGGGGAGAGAGAGGATTGGCCCCTGACCCGGGGACATTATAGGAAGGGAGATTATGGTTGTTCAAAACTCTCTAAGCACTCACCCTGGGACCCCAGCTAATACCCTGACACACACACACACAAACAGACACACAGACACACACACAGACACACACACACACACACACACACACACACACAGACACACACACACACACACACACACACAGACAGTCTGAGCAACCTTTGCTAAAAACTGCAGTGCTCAGCTGTTTGAGGAAATTACTGAGCTTTCTTTTTCTGTTTGTTTTCAAGTATGTCAAAGTATTTTGAAAGTATGGGTTTGAGGAACGAATACATTTGGGACTGAGCACCGCAAACAGCGTAGGGCAGTTCCAAAGTGTTGAGCGAAGGACTTATTCTTAGTATTTACACACATACACAAAGTTCATGAGCTCTCTTTCACACACGAGAAAGGGAGCTTAAAATTGTGCTCTATACTCGGCCAGGGACAAGAGTGTTTGGAGGAGGGAGCAGTGTGTTCTCGGGGTGAAAGAAGGGGCAAGGGACGCCGCTGCCAGCACCTCCTGCTAGTCTGAACAAGAGGAGGAGGAGGAGGAGGCAGGGATGGATGGATGGATGGATGGATGGAGGGATGGAGGAGAAGATGGAGAGAGCGATGCTTTTACAAAAAAGTACTCTTTCTCGCTGGCTTTTGTGTCGCGATAAACCGATGAAATTCGTATTTCAGCATCGTTTTTGAGTTGAGGAAGATGAGAAAAACCTGGAGGGAGGTGAAGAATGGCAAAAACCGACGAGAGGAGAGTTTTAAATGTCAAGTGCAGAGAGTTCGAGAGGACTGAAGAAGTGAATCATGAGAACAGTAGAAATCGAGGGTCAGGGATGATAGCTGTAGCGGACGGAATAAACGATACCGCAAAACGCAAAAGATGAATGTCACAATCAGGACTTAGAAGGTAATAACATGGTCTTCTACGAAGAAAAAGAAAAGAAACATGCCGAGCACTTGATTTTTATAAAAATGGGATCATGAATAATAGCGGTGAGCAGAACAAACGATGGCAAGAAGCTTAAAAAAAAGGTTAGAGGGGTTTGAGAAGAAGAGTTCTCGGAGGTTCAAGGGTCCTGCCTTGAATGTTAACACAGTTACAATACACACACACACCTACACACACTGCCCCTTGTGCCCGCTCAATGAACTATGTATCTCTCACCCAACAAACACACACTTGCGAGCTCCCTGACACTTGTAGGAAGAAAGAAAGAAAGAAAGAAAGAAAGAAAGAAAAGAGAGAAAGAGTTAATTATTTGGCATCGTAATACAATCTGTCTGCGCTCACACACTCCTGTGTGTGTGTGTGTTAGTCTGGCTGTGTGCATGCTACATCTACTTGCTCTATAAGTGCGTCTGCTGCATGTTATGTGACTTTTTGCTCATACACTCATAGTATTTCCGTCTACTGTGTGTGTGTGTCGGGACTGCGTAACCGCAGCTATGTGGCACACATCGGACCGGACCGCAGTCATGGAACCTTACTATGGATGCAGCCACCAGGCCTCACAATCCTCGCTCTGTCTGAGCCGGTTAAAGGAACAATCCACCTTGAAAAACAAAGATCCCACATGTTCCGTAAACCAGGAAAAGGCTCTGAGGCGATCGGCGGTCTTCCGCTGGAAAACATGGCTTTTAACCAGGGTTTGGTCGGGAAGAGTCTAGTTTTAGGATTTAAATCTGATGCCACCCGAGTGCATAATTTAATGTGTTCGAGGACCGTCGGAAAAATGAATGCATTGTTATTTCATGTAGATGACTTACACATTTCGGTGTCATTCATACACCATTTGGGGAGAGCAGGCTGGAGATTTGGTTTGTAAAAGTTCTACCAGAAGAAGCAGAACAGGTGTAGAAGAAGAAGGGGGGAGAGAGAGAGAGAGAGAGAGAGAGAGAGAGAGGGAGAGCTGTCATCACTGTGTGAGATGAGAGAGTGTTTGGTCTGCAGGACTGTTATTACTCTGCCCACCATCATTTACACTTCATCACTGCCAAACAGACAGAGACAAGAAGACAGGCTGGTAGACAGAAGGACAACGCATTAGTGTGTGTGTGTGTGTGTGTGTGTGTGTGTGTGTGTGTACACAGTATATACACGTGTGAGCTGATTTCTGCAACTACTGAAGGCCAAATTTGACTAATTATAAAGGAAGAGTTATCACTGATAACACCTTCTGCATAGAAATCCATTGTGTGTGTGTGTGTGTGTGTGTGTGTGTGTGTGTGTGTGTGTGTTGCTCTTTCTGGCTCACGCTCATTCACAAACTTAAATCACACAAACACACTGTACAGTCTGAGTGTCTGTGCCATGTGTTCATTTCCTCTGGTCTGACCCAGATTCAGTCCAGCCTGTCTCCACTGTGTGTGTGTGTGTGTGTGTGTGTGTGTGTGAGTGTGTGTGTGTGTGCGTTTGTGTGTGTGTGTGTGAGGTATCAGGACCAGACAGGGAGAAACTGTATCTGAAACTGTGGAGTCTGTGCGTCAAAATCGATTCCGTCAAACGAGGAAACTCGGCGGCCCCCGACGTGCGGATAAATAATACAATTAAAAGTGGAACTTCATTACCCAGAAATCCTAGAACATTATATTAGCGACCTGTACATAATGCATTTGTTTGTAAGATTGAAACAATCAATAAATAAATAAAAACTGTGAACTTTGCACTTTGGTGCCCCTGAGTGGCAGCTGGAGGTAACTGCGTTACTTCACTGCACTCAGATCCTGTTACGCTATTTCACAGAACCGTGTATTTGACATCAAGTGTTGCTGTTTGCTGTTATCTCTCCGTGTCACCTTGGATTCATAACTTTCTCAAGGCAAAGAAGTTTCAATATTGATGTTTGAGTTCAACTTTTTAAATCCGAAAAGTCTTCAGCATGTCTTCTGTATGTGGCAATGTTTGTTTTGACCCTGGTGCCGCAGGGAATACAAAATCACTTTGTACACTGCACATTTTGTGCACGAGGGCAGTTTTTAAAAACAAAAATAGTAACTTTTATGCAACATAATTCAACCTCTAAAACAAAGGGCAAAACCTGAGCAAGTTAGCACGCGGTTACCACTCGAAAACATGTTTATCGTACAGTGTTCCTCCGAAAAATAGTGCAATCACTATCTGTCGTGCAAAACATGTTTGTGTTTATAAATCACTTTTTACTTCAATGACTGTAGTCATTAAACGTACGTTGACGGGACGCGTGTTAACACGCTTGTGTGCACCTGTATGGAAAGCGTAACTGTGTTTATATCGATGTATCCATGAATCTGCACCATGTAGGTTGTGTTTCAGTAGGTAGTGTGTGTGTGTGTGTGTGCGTGTGTGTGTCTAGCGCTCCTGCTTGGCACCGTCCCTTCAGAAAGCTCCGGCTCCTGATGAAAGCAGACAGGTCTTTGGCAGAGTGACCGTAAAACTATTTCAAACTGCAGATCGCTTTAAAATGGATCCGTCACTGAGATGTGCTTCTGTTGCTGCGCGTGTCGGGTTAGAAATATACTGCATATATATATATAACACACACACACACACACACATGTGTTTGTGTTGGAAATCTGGAAGAGACCTTAAGTGAAAACTACATCAGGAGTGAAAGAACAGAAGAGAATGTGAGGAAAGAAAAGATGTGAAACTTGAGATGGCCTATTCTTATTTAAAGTGCAAGAAAAAAAATACGTTTTTGGCATTTTGTTGCCAATTGATTGTTATCCGGAGAGGTTTGATGCATCTACGTACAGTACAACTCATCACTCCTTCACACATGCGATCTGCAACCCAGGAAACATCATTGCCCGTCATTTGTATTGTGTATTGTGTCAAATGTCGCTGTGAAAACAACACACTGTTGATGTCCGCTTGGGTTCTCTCCCCCCGCTCTCACGTTGGAGACTAGCTGGTCGCTTTAGCAGATAAAGAGACGGACATTCCCCTCAGGAGCTGGTGGAGACCAAAAACAGAGCTAAAAGAGACGTTTACAAGTTTACACAAAGACTCCAAATCAATGGTCAAGTTGCTCCATGACTGCTGGCTGTGCAAATAAGCAACTGTTTGCTAAGAGGATCAACGTGTTCATTTAAAAGCTACAACAAAGTTTCTGAATCTTTCTGGATCTCTCTCTCTCTCTCTCTCTCTCTCTCTCTCTCTCTCTCTCTCTCGTCTCTTCGTCTCTTGTCTTTTTTAAACTTTACTTGAAATGTAATCAAACAAAGTGAAATGCGCCCTCGTTTTTAAAATGCTCCCACATCTACACTTCCTTCTTTTATGAATGAAACGGTGCGCACGATGAGGCAGCGGGACTGTGTGTGTGTGTGTGTGTGTGTGTGTGTGTGTGTGTGTGTTTGACCAATGCAAACCCCACAATGAAAGTTCCTGTTGCTTCAGAAAATACTGCCCCGTGACCAGGCCCTTTTTGGGGGGGGCGTGGACCAGCCCCCATGAGTGTCTCAGAGAGACGACTCGTCTCTGGCCACGTCTCACATGTCGCCTCCGTGACCAATCAAGCAGCAGACTAGTAGCTGAGACATAAACCAGCGTCTGGGCTACAAGGTCCCATCAGATCTCTGTCCGGCTCACTTTCCCCACAGCGCCGGATGATGATGATGATGATGATGATGATGATGATGATGATGATGATGATGATGATGATGATGACTCGGCTGCGTTCCCTTCTTAAACTGAACTTTACGATCAGGTGATTACCTCGTCCCGCTGAAAGAAGCAAACGATTCCTTCCTCCAGATTTTGCTCTGCTTGTTGCACCATTTGGTCCTCATAAGTATAGACACACTCAGCCTTTCATTCCCCCCCCCCCCCCATAAACTTGGCCGTGGTCCTCGGTTGCATTCCGGGAACACGTCTCACTCGGTGTTAGATGTAACGGAGAGGAGCACCGCGAGTTCAAGCCCCGCGCACGGCCAACGTGCCTCCGCTCGTCGAGCCCCCACTTTTTTTCTGTCCCCCCCCCCACACACACACACTTTCTATCGGCATGATGAGCCATCGGTTCTTGCGGACAACGGCTGCTTAGTAGCGGGACCCGCGTGCACATCGGTGCGGTCAACTTCCTCTGCTCAGCTCATAGACAATGTATTTCTCCTCCTCTGAACATAAAGGCAAAGCACCAACTCAGACGCATTCAACGTTCCCCGTGCACGTCAATGATTGTGGGACTTCATTGTCCTTATTGATCAGGAGGACATATATGTCCTCATATGCTGTGCAGAAGCTCACTTTCCTCAAGTTTGGAAGCGAAAAGGAAAAGCATCTCACCAACACACGATCAGCACCGCTCACTGAGAGCTCCACAAGGTTCCCATCAACGCATGCGCTTCACGGGATTCCCTCTTTTCTGCAACTTTTACGCCTGTCAATCAACTTGGAAGAGGAGGAATCTCAGTTACCGAGTGATTTCTGACGCATGCAGCATGCTGGGAACTTTTTTTCCCCTTTTCTTTCGGATGCAGCCAGGATGAGCCCGCGGGGGAGCGGAGCTGCAGCGCGTGGGTCTAGCGGCGAGGGGAGGAGAGAGAGAGAGGGGAGGAGGAGGAAAAGGAAAAGAAAAGAGGGAGTGCGAGGTGTGCACTTTACCCTCACCTCAACCCCTTTTACCCACAGAGCGTCGCTCTCTCTCTCTCTCTCTCTCTCTCTCTCTCTCTCTCTCTCTCTCTCTCTCTGCACAAACTTCCACAAAGGAATCACATTCTTGTCATATTTTCATGTCAAACATTAAACTTTCATTTGCAATCTCAAACTAACAGCGAAACTTTATATTCTTCACTATATTTGACTTCTACACGGACTCACCCGCCGCCACTAGTCGCCAGCGTATCAGATACGGTTGATAGATATCGATCAGCCGGACCGCAGCTCCACCTCTCCGCTCAGGGAAAGTCGCGCCGCGCGGCTGGCTGACCCGACGCGCTCCCGTCTGAGATAATAAAGGGAGAGCCACCGTGGAGTGGGAGAGAGATTGCAGCGCTATAAACTAATCAAAAGTGAAGTGCAAGTCTTTGACGCTCGTGTGTGTCTGTGTGTGTGCGTGGTCTGGAGCCGCTCTGTGTGCAGGCGCGCAACATGGGGATGAACCAGCTGAAATGTAAAGAGACTTCTTTTTACTGTGAATGGAGATTAGCTGAGAATAGAGTCTGAGTAGATTTAACAATACGCCAAAATGATAAAAGCTGTAAAATGATGCACAAATTGACGTTTTTTTTCTGTTTGCACTGGTTGTTTGTTTTGTGAGCGTCGCAAACTGGAGCGCAAGAAACGCATGTGGCAAACAATCTGTGACAAAGTGCAATACTGGTGGTTAAAAGGCTCTCGCTTGGTTGATATCAAGATGATCTCACTGCCCCCGTTGCAGACTAACTCATCAGTAACCTCACATTGCCGACAGAGAGCCGTTAAAGGAGCGCGCGCACTGTAAACCCGGTGAAAAGTATAAAAGTGTGATGAATGAACTCAGATCGCAAAATGCAATAAGAAAAAAAGTCTGGAAATATAGAAGTAGATAAGACTGATTTCATCCCGCACGGATAAAGTCCCACTCCGTCCCCGCGCAAAGACACCGGGACCCGCGCTGAACCCAGACACCGTGTCGCGCTCCACCGAGCCCACCTCCCTCCCTCCCCGCGCCGAGGGCACCGCTTACCTGCAGGAGCCAGTGGCAGGTCTCGCCGATGAAGGGGAAGCCCATGGATCCTTTGGGCATGGGCAGCTTGCAGTTTTTATCTCGCGTGGCCGTCCATCTGAGCTGCCACAGCTGCTGGGAGACGGCGAGGAGCAGGGCCATGGACACCAGGCAGGCGGCCAGAGTGGCCAGAGCCGAGACGAGGTCGAACGTGTCGAACAGCATGGTGATGGAGAGCCCGGGGGTCTCTCTGGAGCTCTGGAGGACTTTCAAAAAAGCTGGTGAAAGTTGCACTATATTTTATTTGAACTTCTGTATTCGCAACAAAAATAGGTATACGATCTCCGGATGATTTTAAAAGTTTTTTGGGATTTTTTTTTGTTGCGTAAAAGCGCAATGCCCCTTTACGCAGTCCAGACCCGACGCAGTTGTGTTTCCAGAATGAATGAACTGTGTGGAGTGCGATTCTGTCTTTCAGATAGAGTGGACCTCTTACAAAGATTCACAAAGTGGCGTTTCTGTGCGTAAAAGTGCAAATCAAAGTGTCGGCTGCGCGGAGGAGATGCTACAGGTGAGCAGTGCTGCCGGGCTCCCCGTATCTTCAGTATGACACCTCAGCTTGTAAAGTGAAAAAAGAACTCACTCTGCTTTAATGTAAGCATTCAGAACAACAATCAGACAAGACTGGGGACGGTCCTGATGTTTGGAATCTCATTTTTGGTCTCGTTTGTGGGTCAGTGACTTAAAAGGACGTTTCTTTTTTTTAAAGTCTGAAACTTGAAGGCCAGCAAAAAATAAATCTCAAGGTGACACGTTTATGTCAGAAGCCGGGACACGTGGAAAAAGTGAAGCCGAGCCCTGGAACTAACAAGGGCTTTACTTTTTAAAACTTCTCAGGGATGGAAAGACTTGGTTTTTTTTGGGGGGGGGGGGGGATGAAAACTCTTCCAGGAATCGCGTCTCTCTCAACTCCAAAAAAAAATTTGAAAAAAGCCTCTTTACCAAAGTTGTAATCTCTCTCTGGGAGCAAACACGAGGAAGATAAAGTAAAGTGTAGACTTTTAAGATCCGTGAGCGTGCAGGAATGAAAAGGTGCGCAGGAGATGCTCTCAGTAGCCACCGTCCTCCTTCTGCTTCTCTTACTTTATGTCGTCCACTCTCTTTTCTGTGTACCTTTCTGTTTCTGAGAGCGCTCCTCTCTCTCTCTCTCTCTCTCTCTCTCTCGCTCTCTCTCTCTTTCTCTCTCTCTCTTTCTCTCTCTCTCTCTCTCTGCTGGCTGCCTATACAAGTCACCCTCAGTGTGTGTGTGTGAGTGTGGATGTGGATGTGGATGCGTGCGTAAAGAGTTTGTGTGTGCGTCGAACCAGAGGCACCAATGACTGTTTATGTAGCGCGGAGGCAACTGGAAGGCGAATAGGCGGCCAAGGGCTCCCGTCGCCCCCCTCCAACCCCACCCCACTCCCAGCGTCGGCTAGAGTGACTCCCCTCTCTTTCCCCTCCTCCTCCTCCCCCCTTCCTCCCTCCATCCCTCCCCTCTGCTCCACCTCTTTCAGCTCCTGGAGGACCCCCCCCTCTCTTTCTCTCTCTCTCCCCTCCTCCCTTCCCACCCCCTTCCTCTCTCCCTTCAGAAGGAGGGGTGGTGTAAAGTGAGCGGCAAGCGGCGCAAGAGGAGAGGAGGCTTGGAGCGTGCTGGAGCTGGCAGAGCGCCAACGAGAGAGAGAGAGAGCGCGCAAGAGGGAGCGAAACGGGGCTTTGCAGTTACTTTTATGACTTCTGTCTCCGTGCAGGACGTGCGCACTCTTGAACTAATCACCTGCAGACTGAAACAGCGCTGCGCACACATCAGGATTAATGCAACCCAATTTTTACCGGCTAGTAAATTAGACTCAATTAGAATCAATAACAAATTCCATAGTAAAAACAAAGTGACCGCTGTAAAAGGATCACTCCAGATTTGCCAGGGACCCGCGATGCGCCTTTACGCACGGAGTTTTGCGCATATGTAGTTTATAAGCTGCGTGTCCAGTTAAATATCTTACGTGTTTTCTTCCGTGCTTGTTCCCGGTGCATCATGGGACACGAACCGCGGACCTCTGGACCGAAACTTAACATAATTTGATTGCAAAATGATTCTGTGCCAAATGGCTAAAATCAGTCTGAGTGAGTGGAAATGTTGGTCTCACAGTTTAAAGTTGATTCGTAACCTTTCAGTGGTCATTTCATTTACAGATTATCACCGTATTCTATCCATATTTTACTCTTAAGCACACCGGAGAGAGAGACACACAGAGAGGAGAGTCCTGCTCATTCAGTTTCATTTTATTTTCTTTCTTTCTCTCTCTTTCCCTCTTTCATTCCATCCTTCATCCCGCCCTCCCTCCTTACTTTCTCCCAGATGTCTCCTCCTCCGCTCACCTGTACATTGTGTCCTCTTTATATTTATATTTGTATCTAAAAAGCATAAATTCCCTGTGGATGTTCTCTCGTCAGTGGGTTCACATCATCCCATCACCCACCTCTCCTCTGTCTCCCATCACTCCCCTCTGTCTACTTCCTCCTGAATCAAAAAACGACTTAAACTCTTACGACCTGCGAGCCGAACTGACTGACCCAAGAGTCCGCTAACCCGAAAGGTGACAGGTTTCGACCCCCGTCTCGCCCGTCCCTCTCCTTCCTAAGAAACTATCTGATCAATCAGGCGCTGGGAGAAGTCGGGGCTGTCCTCGGCACGCTGCTGCGCCACCTCCATTCCAAAGAATATGACTGGCTTCAATTAGGTCCTCTGACTGTGATCAGGGATATTACCGGCTGTTATGTTACACAGAGGCAGGCGGAGACCCTGACCCCAGATAAAGCACACACACACACACACACACACACACACACACACCTGTGAAAGGTCATTCAGACCTGTTGTTTTTTCCTTCTTTTCATTTTTAAATCTACTCTTTTGTCACTATAACCCATCTCCACAGCGCCTCCTCTATCTTTCTCCTTCCCCTTCACCCTGTCTCTCTTCCTTTCCTCCCTTTATTCCCTCATTTCAGCGCAGAATAAGAGAAGAAGCCACAACAGGATTCCTGCTTCTTTGGGATGTTTCTCCAAGTCTTTCTCTCTCCTTGTCTTCTTTTCAGCGTGCCGTACTCGTTCTCTGACAGCGGCCCAATGCTGCCGCCTAGCGGAGCAGAAACACATGGCAGCCGGCCAGAAAGAGAAGAGGAGAGAGGGACATTTGTAGGACAGAAAAGACAGCATTGTTTTTAATTTCTCCTTTGTTTGAGTTAATGGTGTACACACACACACACACACACACTGATACTTCTTGAATCAGAGAAAGGTTATGATGAGTGCATCACCTTTTTAGATTCTTACTACTGCTTGTTTGTGGCTTTTCAAGGCTGTTGGCATTCATCAGAAAGTGGTTTGTTGAATCTGAAAACATGAAAAACATACTTTTAAAGAAACTTTTAATAGCTGATCCGAGGCTTCTGATCATATCGCACAATCTTCTTCAGGAGATTGCTGGAGTTGTAGATGTTTAAATTCACTTTCCTTTGAGCATTTTAAGGAAAATAATTGGGATTGAAAGTTCATTTTTGACATTCTGATTCTAATAACTGAATGATATCCTACTCTTGTAATTAGTTTATACTCTAAGTGGCTGTTGATGCGTCTGTTTTGTTCAAACAATGTTCAGCGTTTATCACAGAAAATAAATCGTGCTCAAAACCAAACACTCAAATTCATGTTTTAATGCTGTAAATGAATTCAAAACAAATACTATTTGTGCCTTTTTGTGGTGCTTTTTAAACCCCATCATGTAATATGTCTGGTGCCCGTCAATAATAAGCTGTAAGTAGTTTAAGTACATTTATAAAAAGTTTTTCAGAAATAAAAAAGCATTAAAACTCTAAAGCTGAACTCAAACGCTAAAATGCGTAAAGAAAGACGAACGATAAACAACCATAGAATTAAAAAACATCATAAATGTTTTTTTTTCATTCATATAACAAGCAGAGACAAATTAAAGCTAGCTTAAAACTAAAGAAAAACGCAGAAACATAATATATTCATAAATGAAAGATACCCATCATTTATGTGTATACATGAAGCATGTTGAACTGCAGCAAACATGCCAGTGCCCCGTGGATTACTGTGTATGTAATGTATGTAGATCCTCCAGCAGAACAGCCTTACGGTACAATCCTCCACATGCAGCCTGTTTTTCACAACCAGAGGCACCGATTATGCAGAAGGTTACTCCAGATGAGCAAAGGAAGGTGTAGGAACCGTTCAGCGTGGGAAATGATGCATTTATGTAAGTGTTTACAAAGTTCAAAAGGTCATTTGGTGTTGGTATGAAGAGCTGAAGTTTGTCGTTACACTATGTTTGTTTGCAGTATTATCCCAAAGGTTTCACAATAAAAGCCTCACATTTCAGCTTTCGACCAACAGGTTGCAAAAATTCGCTGAATGCGAGCTCCGTGACTGTAGGTGAGGCGGTGAGCGTGTCAGCACCACGGATAGCGTCGTAGCGCTGCAGATGCACACAATCAGGCTGTTTATATCGTGTCTCAGTCGTGGAATGTAACTAAGTACATTTACTCTGGTACTCTACTGAAGTACAAGTCTATTTTCATCTTATGATACTTTATACTTCTACTCCACTACATCTCAGAGGCAAATACTACATGATGATGGTTAAGTTACCCTGCAGTATATCAATTAACTACCATCAGCTCATCCTTTACCAGCTGCAGTATATTTTAATGCTTCTCTAATATACATTCAGTATGATTTTGAATGCAGGCCTTTTACTTGAAACATTTGTTTCTCTGTTGTAATAATACTTTTACTGAAGTGAAACAGACCACTGTCTTCTCTTAATATTACTAAATAAAGAGTAAAACCGAGCTCAGCAGTTTGTAGGAAGATTGCACGTTCTCTTTCCTCTTACTTCCACTGCGGTGTTATTTTAGTGGACAAACCATGTTTCTAAAGTCAGCTTCTATTTGTTGTTGAGGCAGCCAGCACTCCACAAATCAGCACCGAGTCCCAAGCAACGGAGACGTGATTGTATCAGAGGGTCGATGCGGATTGGCTCTGTGACTCATCAGTTTCAGCTTCCCGGCACAGGACTTGACCACATGCAGTCCATGGTTATTTAGGAGTTACAGTGAAGATCATGCATTATATCACTAATACCCAGGCAGAAATGACTTACTGTGGTTATGGGTACGACAGTGATGCAATGGCCACTGTTGGCAGCTTTAAAGAAACCATAATCACAGAGGAAAATGCCCCTGAATCATTTTACTGTTGAGGTGGAGCAAGTTATAACTTATTACAGTTCAGAAGTTTAGTTCAGTGGTTCCTAATATCGGCCATTATCGTCATGCATTACCTCTGTGTTGGCATACCGTACGCGCAGTGAAAAGAACTTGTGTTGTTGAGTAATTCCATAAGAATTTGTATTTAGGTGTTTTATAACTCCATGTGACGCTTTGGTGCAAATACACCTTTTCCTGAGATACAGCCTTTTAGTGGATATTGTCCACCGCAGGTTGCCCAATTGGATAATACACGTACACACACACACACACACACACACACACACACACACACACACACACACACACACACAGACTCACGTGCTGCAAATCTCACTGTTCAGAGACTATTTAAAGTTTGTCTCTATCATAAATGGTTCCAAAGTTGTTTAACTGCTTATAACTACCTCTGTGACCCAGCAGAGGTTTCTGAGGCTTCGACCCTGTAGACATTATGTGTATGTTATCAAGTGTATGTCAATATATATTAGATATCCTGACATGAAACATCAGTCAATAATATCAACGTTTGCTCATTCAAAAGTTCGGTTGAAATCAAAAGAGCTCGGGTTTGAGTCGTGTGTCCAGAGATGAATCTCAGAGTTCAGCAGCAGAGTCGATGATGCAGGAGAAAGCAGCTCTGATTCAAACCTCTGATTGAACAGATTGTGGCGAGGCGTTCAAAGCTGCTGCAGCTGTTCGTAAACACACAACCAAACAGCTGCCCTCCTAAAAAGCAGCCTCCACTGGAGCTTTAGGTGACCTCATCCATTCCATTACCAGGTCTCGACCTCTTGTATAATGTGTCAGACTTCCACTGTTCCCGCTCCAGGTCAGGAACGGGAAGATTTGCCGGTGCTTAGCCCATTAAAGCCGTTATGTGGGTAAGTTAGGTAATTACAGCGTGTGTGTGCGTGTGTGTGTGTGTGTGTGTGTGTGTGTGTGTGTGCGCGCTTCTTTGTATAAGCAAATAAGCTTTATCTTTACATTCCACAGCGATGTCCATTTAAGCTTTTAACACTTTACCTAAACACACACACACACACACACACTTACCTCAGTTAGCGCGAGTGCAGACAGTCAGTGACAGAAAGAAACGAGTGTACCAGTGTGTGTGTGTGTGTGTGTGTGTGTGTGTGATGGTTGTGAGTTCTGCTCATGAACGGATTTTCAATTTCCTCTGACCCTGGAACAACCTTTCACAGCTGAGGTGTTTAGCTTAGGCTTTAGAGGGCTTAGTGGGACACAGGAAGTGAACACACACACACACACACACACACACACACACACACACACACACACACCACAGGAAAGAAGAAGGAATGAGAGCGAGAAGTTAGTTCGGTTTTATTCTGTCAGACATAGAGATGCTCATACGTCATTTTTTGCAAGTCTAAGGCAAGTCTCTGGTCTTTGAGCTGGAGTCCAAGTCAAGTCTTTTACATAATCGATTTTACATAATGAGTTCTACTATTGATTTTTTAAATATATATTAATGCTAATAGTTTTGTACTTGAGTAAGATTTGTCCTCTGTGGTGTTGATCAGATCTCAGTCTGCGTACACCAGATAATCAGGACTTAATAATAATCAGCAAACAGCGCCGACACGGGAATGCAAGAGAATCTCTCATCCAAGAGGAAACCAGTGAACGGCCCGAGAGACTTGCACAATAGATCAATTAAGAGCGTAACATGTGATTCCAGGTCTTCATTGAAAACACAAGACAAACAAACAACAGTGACCTGAGGACAAAATCTAAAATACAGAAAACAATAAAAAGAATAAATAGCGTGAAATTCAGTCAAGATGAAATGCATAAAATGTTAACTTGACTCATTATAAAAGGGGAGGGGAGAGCGTCAAGAACAAGACGGAGCTTTTACAGTCAATAATGACCTCACTACCACCCACACACGCACACATTAATGGCACCCTGGTGACCCCATAGCCCGGGTTATATCAGAGCACTCACTGAGCTGTGACATCATCACACGCTGCCCAGTGACTCACAGGTGTCACACACTTTACAGCGAGATCCACACTGAGTTACAGGCAGCACAGTCAGACATTTGCATTGTTTCTTCTTATTTCTGGGTGTTCCGGTGTGATGCATTATGGGAAATCTCAGCCACTGCGATCGGTCAATGCTGGAGGGCAAGCTATTTACGAATTAGGACGGATTTGGCACGTAGAAAGCTAATTATTGTAAGTATAGTGTTGGTCTTGGGCTTTAATATTTCGCTCAACCGTTGCAATAAAGTGTGAAACAAACAGATATCGTGATATTCTTTTTCATATTTTAAGTCGCATATGGGGAATTTAAGATGTAAAGAGGTTAAACAGGCCGATAAATAACATTTGAATCAATTTGCTTCACTAACGTTGTGATTTTAGAAAAAGATCATCATCGGAAAGGCTTTTATTATATTAATTAGAAATGTATCAGTAAACCTTTCGCTATGTGATCACAGGCTGCGCCAATTAGCGCTGCACATTTCCCCATCGCGCGTGCCTCTTAGGTGACCTCCAGCAGCCGGGCAGCTGCAGACCTATAAGGTGATGAATACACACAATCTCAATAACCTGGCAGAGCTGAAGAGGACAACAGCTCGACAGCAGAGAAGACGATACATGAACTAAACCAAGTGGAGCGTTGAAGCCGCTCAGTAGTTACAGATGTCTAATGGTTGGTTTTACTGGAGACGTGGCGCTCTTTGTTTGGCTGCTGATGAGCCGTCTCCTCGTGTGTTCCTCACACAGTCAACCAACACTTTGTGAACATTAATTATGGTTCCAGCTGTTGTTGTGCGCTACGGCGGCAGGTCCAGTTCAGAAGGTCAATATTCTGCTTTCATTTGAAGATGTTTTCACGGCACTTTAAAGTTTTTTTGCGGTTAAAGACCTTTGTCTACATATAAACAAATGCCAAAGCCGAGAAGAAGACATGTTTTGGGGATACATTTAGTAGGAATAAGAGAACTGTGGGTGCTGGTTTGATGGCCGCGGGGCACAGGGTCAGTGACTAACTGTGGTTAAACAATACAGGATTCCTTGAACTAGTTAAGTACAAAGTGGCCGTTCCCCCTCCTCGCCAAATTTTCTGGATCGGGGCTTGTGGGAAGACTTCTGAGTAAAACCAGGATGTGGTGGTTGTTGTTTTTTTTATGCAGCTCCACAAGGTTGGTGTGCGACAACTTAATTAAGGCTTCATTTGAGCACAACCGTGTGTTTCCATGTCTGCAGGGCGAAGACAGAAGATGGTTCAGTTCAGTTTCTTTCTTTTTAACTGCTTTTGCGGGCCATGAAGGTTGCGGGTTCGAACCCCTCAGTGTTGCCTGAGGGAAGTGAGCGGGTAATGCCCCTTTCCTCAGTCATCACTGCTAATGAGCCCTTGAGCAAGGGTGTAGTATTCTGGTCACAGTCTCAGGATCTTGTTTGTTTTGGGTTGTTTTTTGTGCCTTTCCTGCCCGACGTCTTTGACAATACCACAGTAATACTTGATATACTGCTGGGTGGTTTGTTAAAGTTGTATGTATATTTTTATGTATTGATTAAATGTATTATTTATCTGAACCTGCAAAACTAAAGTTATCAAATAAATGCACAATATTTCCCTCTGATATGTAGCGGAGTAGAAGTATGAAGAAGCAGAAAGTGGAAATAGTTAAGGACAAGTACTTTAAAATTGTACTTAAGTGTAGTACTACTTGAGTACATGTACTTAGTTTCTTTCCACCGTCCTGCTCTCGTGGGGGAAGTCAGTTGTTGTGACTAACGCAGTTCTCAGATGACTCTTAAGTTAAGAGTCATGACCCGACAACTGTGTTTAATTAATCTGCAATGAGTGAATCCGAAGTGTCTCAGCTCGTGGGAATACTTCTCCAGAACAATTTGTGATTCAAGAGGATGAGACGAGGATGTTTTGAGAAAACCTTTAAACTCTTGACTTTCCAAAAATGAAACAAACATGAAATGAGGTCATTATTATTTACGAGGAGCCACTGACTCCGTTTGTTGTGATTTCTGAGTCATTGAACCCAAATTCCGTTCCTCCTTTGAGAGGACTCTTTGACTCTTTGACTCTCTGGCCGTCAAACGCTCCGCAGGGAACCATTACCGCTGCTGGTGGTTTAAATTAAGAAGACATCTCTTTGTGTCGAAGAGTGTGAGAGACGGACCTTAGTCCACCGTCGTCGGCTGTCGCGGCGGGATGCGACACAGAGGGATGAAAGTAGTGTGACAAAGAGAACAGGGGACAGAGAGGGAGTGTCTGCGCTTTAATGACAAACTAACGTGATAAATGACATGAGGTAAGGAGAGGAAAACGTGACCACATAAGAGAGAGAAAACTGAACGTGTAATAACTGTAATAACTTATTATTCATCGTCAATAGTCTGGTTTATGAACAGATATCTGCATAACGAGGCGTTTGCCTTCATCACCTTTAGTTGCACTTTGTGTCGTCGCCGCCAAGACGGCTGACGGACGAAGCCTCTTCAGGGTGACGTCACCGAGTCTACGTCCATGTCTGATGCACACCGCACCAAGAGATGGACCAGTCTTCAGGATGTCATGCCATCATGGAGCCTCTTGAGATGTATCTCGTGTTTAAGGCGATAAGCTGTCCTCCTACACAGCTCCATGCGGTGCTCATTTAGCCTTTGAATACTTTACTTTGGTTCAGATCAGTGGAAAGTTCTGGTCACGCACAGAAACGGCCAACATCAACCACATCATGCAAATAAGCAACATTTGTTTTCTTGCAACAAGTATGATTTTGCCGCAAAAGCTCCTCCTCCTCTCTGATGGATGGCGGTGTATTACGTCTGACCGCAGACTGGCATCTTTTTACTGAGCAGCACCGAGCGGCTCGTAACGCCGACACGTCTGTGAAACGTCTGTGAAACGTCTCCGTGCCCTCCAGGTGTCGCATCTCCTGCTGACAGCCACACAGATCGGTGCCAACGCATCCCAAAACTATTGGTCTGCTCTGCAGTGTGTGTGTGTGTGCGTGTGTGTGTCCAACAACCTATTTCCCACAGACATCATGTGCTGCACACTCTTCTGCTGTGTGATACACACACTGTTGTTAATCAGCAGTTTATAGACAACACATGTAGCATCAGTTTCCGATGATGACACACCGCCGTGAGCTAGAAAACACAGTTCATCAGGTCAACGTGATGTGTGTGTGTGAACAGTCAAGTGAGTTCATGCCAATGCAATGTGTGTATGAGTGTATACTTAAAGGTTCGTTAGAGTGTGTGTGTGTGCGTGTTTAATCATGTTTTTACGAGTGTTTGACTTCAGCAGTCGTTCTGTTGTACGGAGGTGAGGAGGCAAATAAAGACATCTGGGCGCAATGACTCAGCAGTGTGTGCTTTGACGCATTCTTACTTTGTTTCTCTTATACTCATATTTGAATGTTTATGCCTTGAACTCTTGTCCAGTCGTGGGAAGTGTAAACACATCCGTTACTCGATTTCTTTGAAAGGCACAGAGTTTAAGATCTGTGTTTGCTCCAAACAACAAATCTGTACTCGCAAAAAGGAAACGGAAGTATTGAATACTTACGTTTGTGGACGCTCATCGTTGTTCTCGTTCTTGTGTCATTACAGGCCGAGCTCAGAAGAAGCGAGCTGGGAGAGAACCAGTAGAGGACAGACACATCTGAACGCAACAGGTACCACCGCTACATTTAGACTTCGACAGAAACACACACGTGTGATCCTAACACTGAAACTGCAGTTACCTATTGTCTCAGTCCCTCCGCGTAGTTAGAATGTCTCGGATGTGCACAGACGGGCAAACGCCTGCTGCACGTGTGTGATGGTGCGATGGTACTTTGGCTGCACGGACACTGCAGATGCAGCAAACATTAACCAATCTTTAGAATCCTCGTATCACAGCACATTGTCTTCATTCTGTCATTCTGCTGCTGACCTTTTCTCACATTCTGATGTCTTTTGTTTTGACCACAGGAAGAATAAACAGGAAGGAAGGAAAGAACTACAACCAATACTGTCAAAGGTAAACATAAAACTCCCAACTTTAGACGAGCATTAAAGGGTTAAAAAGGTCGTCTCGTGAACATTTAGTCGTGTGAGTTTTAATTCATCTTATGTTTCTAAACACAGCTGATACAAAGAAACACAACGTACTAAATGTACCGCATTGAATCTATAATAATCAAAAAAGAACAAATTAGCTTTAAACAGTTAATCTGTGTTCACAAATGTTGCTCGTTTCCCAGAAATCATAACGATAATCAGTCAGTTTCCCAGCTGTATAACGGAGCCTCTCTCTCTCTTACACACACACACACACACACACACACACACACACACACACACACACACACACACACACACTTCCAAAAAATTCCCAAGAGAGGTCTGTATCAAATCAGATCTAAAATGGCAATTACGGTAATGCCGCGCGCGCACACACACACACACACACACACACACACACACACAC
>NW_022280041.1:2064009-2074029 GCF_004355925.1 Anarrhichthys ocellatus | reverse complement strand
CACACACACACACACACACACACACACACACACACACAATATTTAACAATCCCCAGAGCACAGAGCTATCAGGTCTCTCATAATCCTTAATAATGGGCTCCATAATAATTCATAACTTTCTTCATATGTGGTCAACTAAAAAAGGAATGAAAAACTGGCAGACACAGACACACACACACACACACACACACACACAAGTAGTTTTCCAGTAAGAAAAGAAGTGGCTGGTCATGCAGCAGCTATTTTTGGGGAACATATGTAAAGCTCACTGGAAGAGATGAGGAGATGGCGAGATGAGGAGATGGCGAGATGAGGAGATGGCGAGATGAGGAGATGGCGAGATGAGGAGATGGCGAGATGAGGAGATAGCGAGATGAGGAGATGGCGAGATGAGGAGATAGCGAGATGAGGAGATAGCGAGATGAGGAGATGGCGAGATGAGGAGATAGCGAGATGAGGAGATAGCGAGATGAGGAGATAGCGAGATGAGAGCGAGGAGGAAAGAAAAAGAGATGGTGTGTTTCAGAGGACCGGACCACAGGCATCCAGAGAGAGACGAACAATGCGGTCGTCCTGTAGCTCAGAGGACATTTCCAGTTTTAAATCGACTTACTTCAACAGATATTTTCTGGCTCGTCTCGCTGCTGTTGTGGAAAAACGACCAAATCTGAAAAACGAACTGCTCGCTCCATATTCTGGTCTTACAATGATCCTTTCAGAAAAGAAAACAAGACGCCAAATGTGCACATGCAAATGTGAATATTTGCAAATGACTGTATGTTCAGACATGAATTGAAATGCTATGTGATGGCCAGCTTAGCAACCCTAACTAGGCAAAGCTTTGGATTCATGCGTTGGTACTCTGTATCGTAAGAGTTGGGGGGGGGGGTGGTGGTGGCGTCTGTTTCCAGCTTTACAAAACCACGAGAGCAGAAAGTATCAGGAATGAATTAAACGGCGTGTTTTTCTGATCTATTGTAAGCTGAAAGCGTTAGCATACCCAGCTAACTACCAGCTGAGTCATTATTTCCAAAGGCAGCTGAGGCATGTTGGCGAACGACAACAGTTTGTGGGGTTTGGGTTTTATGCTAATGTCGTTTAGTTTGCCAGCACTAGATAGCGTTACACTAACCAAACTCATCTGTCCTTGTCCTCAAATTCTTTTAGTTAAAAGTAAAGAAAACTGCTTGAAAATGTAAAAAGAATCAACTGGAAACATTATAAAGTCAGCTGGAAAGGAATCTGCTTTTACTTAGAATACAAATAAAGCAGAAGCATGTGTGTGCAAGTCAAGAGTTCAGCTACACAGCTCAGAGAAGGATGAACATTTAATAATCAATGCAACAGAAACTGAAGCAGAAGCAGACAGAAAGAATGCAGTTAAAGTAGATTAATCAGAGGAATGGGAACATGTGAGTCAGTGGAGAACGAGTCGGGATCTGACAAAATAAAGAGTGCAGAAATAGAGATTTCATCACTATTATCATTGATGTTATTAGTCTGAGTGTCTAGTGGGAATAAAGTGACTTGAGATTTAAGGAAGAGGGGGGAAGTAAATAGAAGAAAATAAAGAAAAACCTAAACTTTTTTGTTCTTATCCTAAAAAGCCGGTAGTGATGAAAGAGAGTAAGTGAAAGTCACACACACACAGTTGGTGTTTCTACAACCTTTGACCCCTCAGGCTCATCAATAACCAGGAGGCCGGGAGAAGTGTGTGTGCTGTCTCGTTCGTCTTCATTAGACCTGTGTCTGTGTGTGTGTCTGTGTCTGTGTCTGTGTCTGTGTGTGTGTGTGGTCCCGACATCAATGACCTCCCATAATCCCAAGATGACCGTGGATAACCTTTAACCTCTGCAGGTCAGTGACACCAGAAAGCAGTGGAATGAAACCAGCAAAGAAGCAGAACGGTAAAATAAATCTACATGTATGAGTTTCCCTTGATAGAAAGTCTTTTATCTCTTTAATATATCATAGTTATATTTAACTTTTTAAGATCTTTGTGAGACTGAATGTAGAGGTATAGTAGAATGTTAAAAGGTGAAGGAAGGAAGTACTTTATAAATAAGAGAAGTTATGATTGTGATTATTAGCAGCAAGGTATAGTCTACTTAAACAGTGCACACCACACTAATATAGAATGTGATTAAGTAAAGATACGTACATGAATCTGTCCTCTATACGGCGGCTTCATCCAGCCTCTTGATGCGTTTGGCTCTTCTTAAAAAGACAGCAGAGGAAACGTGACGATTGTTTGATTGAAGTCTGAATACTCGTGTGTGTGTGTGTGTGTGTGTGTGTGTGTGTGTGTGTGTGTGTGTGTCTGCTTCTTCTCACACTTGCCAGATCACAGGAATCTGAGACACACCGCTGTCAGACGAGTAATAATAATAACGAGATAACAAATGTACTTCAGCACATCTTGTAGTACTCGGTGTGTCCAGTCGACTTTGAAATAACTGAACAGCAAACGCGTTCAGCGACTTGAACTTTCATTTCTCCTTTGCTGCCAAATCTGCTCTTAATATTTCTCTCTTCTGTTTCCTTCACACGACGTTTGAATGACATGAAACACGGCGCGATTTTATGAATGTTTTAACGACGTACTAAACTCATTTCATTCGATTTTTATGGCATATTATTCTTAAGCATTTTTAATGACAGACTATTACATTTTTATGACTTCTTTATAACAATCTATGCTGTGACTTTTAAATGTTTGTTTGACATACTATTCAAAACGCAATGACGTAATGTTATAAAATGACTTGTTTGGACATGCTATGCTACGCTAGGATCGATGACGAAACAGTTCCTGCAGCTCTCATCAGGTTGAGCCTCTTCTCTTGTGCTCAGGACGACATGAAACAGAACCAGGCTTTCTAGGACTTCTGAATAATCAGTGCATGAATGTTTCAGGTGAATTAAAATGTACAACAGAAGAGCGAGTTCAAAAAGGTCTGAAAAGGCAAAAAAAAAAGAAGAGGAGAAAACAGAAAGAGAGGGAGGTTTTTGGGAGGCATCCCTAATCTTTGAGCGCTCCATGGCTCCTCTATAGACCGCTGGGAACAAACACGCACACAGTCAGTCGAGGAAACCTGAAGCATGCAGAGTTTGTGTTGCTTTGGCTTCGAGTCGCTACCCTCCAGTGAACGAGCACGCGCACACACACACACACACACACACACACACCTTGTTAATCACATCCCTCACAGCAGCAACGTCTGACAGCTCACGCAGATGAAGTCCATGACGCTCCACTGGCTTCCAAGGGTTGAGGGTGATTAAGTATTATACTATTTGAAGGAGATTGTTAGCTTAGCATTAAGACTAGAAACAGGGAAAACGGCTAACTGTAAAAAATATATAATAAATCAGTGAATAAATGTAGAACTAAAACCACAATATTTCTCCAACCATGACTGGACAACACAAATAATAGCATAAAACCATTATATTTAGTCTGCTGTACTAACTTTAAGAGGAAAATGGTCTTTTGACTCGACTACATGTATCTGACAGTTGTAGTTACTTTGTGTATTCTGATTTACTTAAAAGAACAAATGAAATACGGCACATTCTTATAGATTAAACCACCCAACACAAGTACTTACTTGTGATACTTAAATAGTCATGTTTGAGAGAAGAAATAACATGCTTCCTCTTGCAAAAACAATAAATGATCCAAACATCAACGATCGGAACCTTGAAGTGACGGAAAACAATAAAATAACAGTCGGGACAAAATATTCTCAACAGTTTTTCTTTTATTCCATATTTGTCTGTTGCCATTTTTTGCAACTTAATTAGTATTTTGACTTTAATTTCATTGGTTAGTGGTTTAATACAACAGCGTGTACAACAGTGCTTCTGTCTCAGTAAAGATCTCTGCTCACAAAATACAAAACAAAGGAGCAACAGCTGCAGTGCGAGGACTCTGGAACACAGCGTTGGAGAAGTGGATCCGGTTTACAACTAACCATATATGTATTTTATTGGTTACGTGTGCTCAGTTTTCCCTTTGTTCATCATCCAGGTCTGAGAATAATTGTTTCTGCAGATAACAGCGTAAACATTATAATCTGTGTAACAAACAGACTGAGATGTGGTCGACAGCTCTGTAAGAAAAGCAAGCGAGTGGACTTTGAGTGTCCAGACTCCAAACACCACAGCGTTGCTGCTTCATTGGCACGAAAATAATACAAAATAAAACGCAAAATACAGCAAAGGCACATTCAATAACGACGACACCGTTCCCTTACAAGACACCTACAAATAATACACAGCTAAGGATGGATGGAGATAAAGATAAAGAAAGTCACATGACGCGATCCTCGCGCAGTAAAACAAACATGGCTGCTCATTGAAAGACTTGCGTTCCCTTCTAACACACACACGGTCGGTTTGAATCCCTTTTATAAACCGCTGTTATTGCCCCCATTCAAGAAAAGAAAAAAGCAAACAACAATATTAGCTAAAAAATATATATAATCTAGTGTAAATGTAATTTTGTGCTTCAGTGAAACAAACCTGTGTGTACAAGTAGACATACTACACACACACACACAGCTCGGCATTTGTTTGTATGGAAGACGTGGAAGCGCGTGTGTGCTTGGCGATGATTTCTATAGAAATTTGTCTTTTTCTGGTCGACCAGGAAAACAAAACTATAGCCTTTGTAGCGGTTGCCAGATTGGGGCATTATCCCACTCCTTAAGACCCAGTTATTTATACATGGTAGAGTAGGAAATGCTCAGGCAACAACCTCGATCAAGTTTTACTGAAAGCGGAGCAAATTGGTTGCCATGTTTGGACAACATCCCCCCTTTTAAATCCCAAGCACTCACTGTGCTTTCAGGCGTTAAGAAGGGGGATGACTGTTGCCCATTCAAGTGTACGCAGGTTGTATATTAAGAGGGAAATGGTTGCCATGTTGCGTGTATATCCCCCTTTTTTAGACAATACTTGAAGAACATTCTGTTCATTTACCACCAATATCGTTTAGCTTTGTTTCCGGACTTGATCTCGATTTCAGTGCTTTTCTGGCTGCAGCATTAAAACGCTCTGAAGTACATTCAACACGTTCTGTCATTGTGCCGCAGTGAGAGAGAGCAATGTGGACGACATTAAAGGTTCTCTGCACTGGGAAAAAACATAAAGGGGATGAGGAGAGGCCGCTGAACCAGCCAGTTTGAGTTTAGGACAAGGAAACAGGAAGCGTACAGTACAAAGAATAAATTCTCGCACCCAGTTCCCACCTTGTACGTCTACAAATATGTCAATAAGTACAGCAAGAGTTTCAATAGGGATTTAACTACGTTATTCTGGAAGGAGTGGCTTTAATTAACCAATGAAATTAAACAGAATGACCTTGTTTTCCAATGATCTTGTTGCAGGTGAAAGGAACCGGCTGCGGTCGGAGGAGGTTCGGTCGAGTCCGGCGAAGTTAAGGTGCATAGATGAGCGAATGGTTGAACATATGGATGACGTCGTGCTTTTCATCAGGATGGATGGTTGAATTCAAGCCCGCTGGCCAATGGGGTGGCTCGCTCTAGGTGTGGTGCTGTGCGATGAGGTTGCGTAGCTGTTTGATGATGGTGTCGATGAGTTTCTGTCTGTCTCTGTCCGTCTTCCTGAACTGGGCGAAGACGTTGTTCTTCCGGCTCGTCTCCCTCATCCTGGAGATGGAGAGTGATGGAGGGAGGAAGAAGAAATCAATGAGTATAAAGACTAAGCAGGGCTGCTTTAGTGGTTCACATCTCATTGAACATTCTCTGTGTGTGAACGCTGTAAGTATACAAGTATGCACTGATTACTTCATCTGATGCAGTCAGGAAAACACTCACGAGTGCATAACTGTACCAGCATGCACACACACACACACACACACACACACGCACACACACACACTGCTGCTAAAGAAGAAGTCTCATTTTTAAAGTTTGGTGCGTCCTCAGTGTCACATGAGACGGTGTGCGTTTGGTCGCAGAACACTGGACTGTTACGGACCTCCAGGAAGTTCAGGGGCCCAGCAGACCAGACAAGCCCCAGCAGGGTGCTTCCTCCTGGGCACAGAGGGACCACCGGGGCCTGGGCCCTCTGGTGCACTGGAGAGAAAACACCGACCCTTAAGGAAGGCGGACTGGATCATAAAACTGTGTGTGCTTGAGCGCGTATATCTGTGTGAGAATTTCACAAGACGTACATTTTCTCTGTGTACTTTGTTGTTTTTGTCACTATCTGCACAGCAGCTCAGGATCTACGCTGATAAACATTGGTATCATCACGTCATGTGTTTGTTGTGTGCGTGCATCTAACCATGTAAATCTCTGAAGTTATATTAAAAACAGCCAAAACGATGATTCCTCTTTCTTGTACGTGCACGCTTTGGTAGTGAAGTAGTCTGCACACATGCCAGAATCCAACATTACACACCCAGCAGACGATACTTACGGCTTAAACAACCTGTCAAGACACGACGGAGAGGACAGACAGGAAACAGAGAGAGCAGTTGAGATGGAGGTCAAGATGGAGTTCTGATTGATACGCTTATTTGCTTTCTCTCCCATAAAGAGATAAGAAGATCAACTTAAAGGTTCTTAGCTTAGCATAAAGAGTGTAACCAGTGAGCTTTAAGAAGGTTAAACTTCTCTGAAGCTGATCAATTACAAGAAACAAATGTTTTTTTCCCATTTCTGTGTATGCACTGGTTAAATAGTGAGAAGGAAAGAACTAGAAAGCTTTCTAAACCCGTCTATAGTCTTTATGCTAAGCTAAGCTAACCGCACCGTGAAATAGCTGCACCGGCTCTATTTTAACGGTAAATAAGGAGTGAAGGAACGGAAGGACAGATTAACCAGAATGAGGAAAGAGTGTGAAACACCACAGATGTGCAGATGGATGAAGGGCTGCTTACTTCTCCAGCAGGGCCAGAGCAGTCTGTGGGTTGACTCTCAGGTATTTGCAGGTGGGTTTGCCGTAATCAGCCAGGTAGGTCGACCAATCCCACTGTGTGAACAGTTCCAGTAACTAGATGAAGACAAACGGAAAGAAAAACAGTTGACTCACAGGAACACTCACAGTTTTTGGGGAGATTCAATCATCCGTTAAGCATCGAGAGCATGAACACCAACATCACGCCAACACACGAGTAAGATTTAGTAACCAGACTTAACAGAACTGTCTTTCTTTTTTGGTATTAAGAAATAAAGAAAGGGGAGAGAAGGAAGGAGGGAGGAAATGAGACTGAAGAAGATGATGGTGGAGTCTTCCTCTTCATGCCCCACATTTAAAACTGTTGCATAACCTGCTGCTGCCCTTCTGAACTCTACCTAACACACACACACACACACACAAGCCTGCAGACATACACACACATACATATGAGCAGGGAGCCCCAGTGAACTCTGGGTAACACCAAACACACACAGAGAGAGAAACCATATGTGAGCGAGGGATGAGAGAAGAGGAGGAGAGGGAGGGATGGAGAGCAAAACCACATGTGGGGGAGAAAATGAGAGAAGGTAAAGATGGGAAGAGACACAGATGGAGAGAAATGGATAACAGCACAGAGAGAGAGAGACGGGGTAAAGGAAGGGCAGATGAAGATGGATAGATAGGAGAGAGAGAGAAGGTGAAGGAGGTGCGCCATCGGACAAACAGGAAGGAGGTCAGAAGCCGTTTCAAAGTGTGCAGAGGAGGGATGGGATTCAGGAAGGTGAGGGAGGAGGGAAAAAGCTTTGTCGACTGCTCGGCGATGCCTCGTTTTTGTCCTCCTGACTCAGCCGACCTGCAGGTCCATCGGTCGCTCAACAGGAAACAGAACCGGGTCCGTTTACCCCACCGGGCGGCGACGCAAAGGATCCGTGGCACTCGAGGAGCGACCTGGTCTTTCAAAAACTGCCTCTCACAAAAAGCTTCAGTGTCAGCGTTTATAGACGGCCAACAAGCGGCCATTTGATTCAGATCTTTAGTGTCCTGTTGGTGGAATCTGTATTGAAGTTGCTGCTACACAGAAACACTCATGAAGAGTTACAAAAGTTAAAATCTAAAGGGCGGAATGATACCTAAAGTATTGATACTACCGATATGAAAAGGGGCAATTCACCCCCAAATCTCAAACACACACACTGTTCCTCTCACCTGTCGGCCTTCTCTCCAACATAATGGGACTAGATGGCACTTTGATTGTGGTGCTTAAAGCTCCAAAATAAATATCCAGAAATCATGACCCGGCTACTTAAAATAATCCACAAACAAGACATTCTGCTGGCTGAGTAAACCCGGTGGAGGCAATGACTCCACACTTATTTTACTTAAGAAACAACCTCCGATCATGTATAATCCCGGCACTGAAAACAGACTCTTAAAGTTATGTAGTTCACATTTACACCGAGGGACTGAATGACTGAATTGGAGCGTAAACATCTGCAGCAATAAGAGTAACGAGGTCATGGCTGTTACCTGAGCTGACCTCCTCACAGCTTTCCTAAAAACAGGAAGTCTCCTAAATGTTTTCTGTTAGTTATTAAAACTGTTTCCTCTAAATGTGTCTTTAGAGGGAGAGCACAAGACGAATCGCTGCTTTGGACTTCCTCGTCTTTTCCTCCATCCCTCCCTCTCCGGTGCCTTCGCTTCTGTATTCACCTCCCTCTCTCTCCTTTGTCCCCGAGTTCACCCTCCGCACGGCCGGGGTTTGACCCGCTAATCTGCCCGTATAAACAAGCACAAACACACGCTCGGGCTGCAGGAAAACAGGCTCTCGCATAAACAGGTAGGAATAAAAGGCAGTTACATAAAAAGGACAAATATAATCCCCGGCTGGGAGGTTACGGGAACAAATCTTGGTCAGTTAATTAGGTTCAAGTGTGTGAGAGGTGAATACAAGGTGAAGGAACGCCGGATGGAGATAAATACTGGAGCCGAGAGGGCGTGTTGACACAAAACAACATGCAAAAACACACTCGGAGATACGCTGAGGTTCATGAGGTTTAGAGGAGATCTTTACTGTAACTTTACTTACTTAGGAGACGAGGAAAGGGACAAGAGAAAGGAGAGGAAGTGAAGGAGAGGACGGAGACAAGTTAAAGGAGGTGAGAGAAGGATAGAGAATGAAAGGAAGAAGGTAGAAGAGGTGGAGGAGAGAGGAAAGAGGAGGAAATAGAGAAGGAAAAATAAGAAGAGACGGAGAAGAGAAAAGGACGGAGAGTTAAAATAAAAGGAGGAAGGGAATGACAAGATGAGGGAGATAATGAAAAAAGAAAGGGGAGAAATTAATGAGAGATGGAAGAAGGGTAAGAAAAAGAGAAGAGAGGAAATGAAGAGAGAAGATGGACAGAAAAGGATAAAGAAGAGGAGAGTAAAGAAGAGAAAAGGACGAGGGAGAGGAAGAGAATATGAGGGGAGGAGGAAAAGGGAAGAGGAAATGAGGTAGAGGAGAGGTGAAAGATGAGGAAGAGAGGAAGAAGAGGAAATGTGACGAGGAGAGGAAAAAAGAAGAGGGAGAGAATGAGAAGAGGAGAAGGAATTGAAAGGAGAGAGGAGACTGAGGAAGAAGTGGAGAGGAAGGGAAAAGAGGAGAAAAGACGAAAACAAGGACGAGGAGAGAGCAGAGGGAGTTTTGGGTGAACTTGAGGTCAGTAGGTAAGTTTGTTTGGAGGAGCGATGGAGGGTGAGAGCAGAAGGAGAAGTGCGACAAGAAGAGGAGGAGGAGGAAGATAAGACTGATGAAAAAGGAAAAGAGAAGAAGGAAAAAGAAAAGGGAGAGCGTGAGCTTTCCAAAAAACAAGCGAGCCAGCAGGTCCTCCTGGCGAACACACACACACACACACACACACCTGACCCCCGATTCACCCTACACACACACACACACACGGAGAGAAAACGGCAGGTCTCTCTCCTCACCTCTTGCTGAACTTCTCTCTCCGTCTCGCTCCCCCTCTCTCACCTCGCCATGACCTCCCCCGCGCTATCGCTCCACACACACACACACACACACACACACACACACACACACACACACAC
>NW_022280041.1:2059377-2063999 GCF_004355925.1 Anarrhichthys ocellatus | reverse complement strand
CCTCTTATTCTTCTTCGAGGGAGGGGGGACGAGCAGAAAAACAGAGTGACGTGTTACCCTCACATTTCTTCTCCGCTAATGGGGTTCTCTCTCTCTCTCTCTGTCTGTCCATCCTCTCCATGTCAGCTCTACGTCTTTCCATTTCTCCATCCCTCCTTCCTTTCCCTCTCTCTCTGCACCCCCCATCCCTCTTCCTCTCCTCCCCATCTTGCCTCCTCTTCCTCCATCTCTGTATTTCAACAGTATTTATCCTTTCCATCCCTCCTCTCCATCTCTAGTTACACTCTCCCTAACCTTTCCCTCTCCTCCCTCCATCATTTACCTCTTCCTCCTCACCCACTCTCCCTCCTCCTCTCTAGCCTCTCCCTTCTTTCCTCAGTCTTTGCATCAGCTTTATTTCTATTATATCCCTCTCTCATACTCCGTTTATTCCTCTTCTCCCTGTCCTACATCTCTTCCTCCCCCCTCTCTCAAACTCAACTCTCCTCCATTACGTTCTGCTCCTCCTCTCTCCCCCTCACCCCTTTTTACTTTGCACTCTCCTCATTCTGTCAATCAACTTTACTCGTTTCCATCCCTAAAGCTTTCCCCCAGCTCCTAATTTCATACTGCTCCAATTCAATTTATTCTCCCCCTCCTTCATCTCTTCCCTTTCTTTCTTACCTGATTACTCCCTCCCTCCTATCCCCTTTTCAACTTTACTCCTTATTTTACCTCCCTTCTCTCCATCTCTTGCCTTACTCCACTTACCTCCCCCCTCTCTCCTCACCCTCCATGTCAACTTTAATCCTTCCTTCCATCTTTCATCCCTCCCTTCTCTCCCTCTCTATCTGAACTCCTATTCTCCTCTCCAAGTCAACTTTACTCCTTGTTTCCATCACTTCTTTCTTCCCCTCTGCATCCATACCTCTCCCTCTCTCCCACCGTTTGTTAATGGTTATTCCGGCTGTGGGCAGGATTTATTTGTTTGGGGCCGTCTGGGAATCGTGTTCCCATTCCTAACGGGCCGACGTCAGGGTCTCCCAGAATCCATCATGTTTACTCTCACGAGTTGTGATTATGTAATGTTCCTGCTGTGAAGCAGAGACGTCTGTGACCTCACGCAGTCAACCAAAGACCGTCTTTCTTTGCAGGAGAAGGGAAAATGTGACTTTATGATTCAAACCAACTCTTCTTCTACGAAATGTCGCTCCGTTATCGTCTCCACGTCCACTCCTCTAACAGCTCTCTCAGCCGTCCACCTCCTTGACAGCTAAGAGGTCAAATGTCACTAAAAGCAGGGAAAGTGGATTCGACTTTTATCAAGTGAAGGAGACATTTTGGCACCAGTCAATCTCTGCCGTTCTTTCTCTCCAAAATCTACCAATCCGTCCATTTACACCCATCCATTTATCGTCTTAACGCATCGACTCCAGACACGAGACCTTCAAGAGAAAGAGTGCTTCTGACTGCTCTGACACCTGTTCACCATCACTGCAGAGTTCAGAGGTCACCAGCAGCGCACACACACACACAGACCACGCCGACACCTGTCAATCACGTCTGCATCTCTCCGTCCTTTCAAAGAATTCACTAAAAGCAGAGAAAGTGGGTATCTGTCATCGCTCAACTCCTTCCTCCTCTCTTGACACAATCTGCATCTTTGTTTCTCGTCGCTTACGTCTCTCTCTCTCTCTCTCTCTCCATCTTTAAGGGTCGGAAGGCCACTGAGGAGTTTCCTCATGGCCACGAAAGAAACAGGATGGATCATGGTGCTTTTATAGGTCAGAGGTTAAAGGATAACAAAAGGGCAAAAACAAGACAGTACAAGAAAAACAGAGCAGATAACTTTTCTACTTTAAATGCTGTATTTGATACTAATAAGACTTACGAGGTGTTACATTTGTTTGGCATCTTTGCTTTAAAAATGTCTTATCCACTATCGGTTAATCAGCCAACTGTTGCAGCACTTATTAATACAGATACACCGAATATCTCTTTAAATAACTCTTATTGTTTGGTGAAAATTCCTCAAAATAGTACTTTTTCCGAGCTCAAAGTTACGTCATCCAATTAGTTAAACTGTCTGTGCGATCCCAAACCAAAAAAACATCCAATTTATATATAATCAAAAGCAGAAAATACTCAGGAACCAGAAAGTCTGACATTTATTTCTTGTTATTACGACTGACTGATTATCAGAATTCCTTTTCTGGGTCCGTCTCATTTGCAGGAGAAGCCGTCAGATAAAAAGGATTTTACACTTAACCCAAAAAGTCAGCTCCTAACCCTTAAAAGCAAGAGGTCAAAGGTTATCTCTCAATGCTGACAGGCTACTGCTGCTCACAATACCTGCCTCCAGTTCAACTTCAGCTCCAACGACACAAACATCCACTTATCTTTCCTTCCTGTATTCTAGCAACGCGGTGCGAGGAACTACAACACACACACTCGTGCCCCGCAGCTTGAACAGTATCGCTCCATCTTCAACTATGGCTGGAATGAAGTAAGCTTTGGATGTTATCGCTTCGCAACAGGGAACTCATTTTCCTCCCTCAGTGGAGGGCCAGAAACTAAATTAAAAGCAAAAGCTCGTGTCTTTGTAGGTCTGCCCGCAGCCTGGTTTTCATGCGACCACAGCCGCAGCAGGACCGATAAAGTCAGGATATCGCTCCCTGTAGGGAACTTATCCTTTGTGTTGTCCCCCCCCCACACGGCGAGGTGGGAGGCTGGCTACAGAACAGCACCGCTGGAGCTTGCTCGAGGGCACTTCAGCGGGCTGGATGTCACACAGCAGCTCTCTGGAAGCGTTAAGACAGATGCATCATTTAAAGAACGCTCGCTGGTTTTAGGCCTAGATTCGGTCGGGGGCTCTTTTCTAAAGTATTACTCCATCACTTTCCCAATCCACTCCTTCACAGTCACCCGGGGAAATCAAAAGGAGCAACTTTCTGACAGCAGCAAGAAGTTGAACAATGAGCCGGATACATAAATCTAATAAACAGCTAAAAGGGGGGCAGCCCACCCCCACCATGCCGCAGAGTGCTGCACCTTTTGACGCCCGAAGTCAGGCTGTTACGAAAATGAATGCGCTAAAGTCGACTTATTTACATCCTCTCTGAACTCTGAGCTACCTTACTTCCATAACTAACTTATGATCTCTTTCTTCTGCCGACTTTGTTCGTCTCTCACCTCCCTCCCATTCCTCCCCCTCTCCCCCCCCTCTCTCTCTTCCTCAGCAGTGACAGAAAAGTTGTGCGTCCCCTTAAAAAAAAAAAGTGACAGGGCTGAAATGGAGTGGAACAAAACAAAAAAAAAAAGAAAGCGAGAGAGAGAAGAGTGCTGGTGGTTCAACCAGGGGTCTCCGCTGTCAATTAGACACTGCACAGATGGAGAGAGGGCGAGTGAGAGGCATAGACAGACAGAGACGGAGTGGGAGAGAGAGAAAGAGAGAGAGAGAGAGGGGGAGGTAAATGAGAGGGAAGAGAGAAAACTCAAAAAGAATGATTGGGGAAATATTAGAGGACTGCAGGAGAAAAGGGAAAGGAGGGAGCGAAGGAGGTCAGGCGGAGGCTAACTAGACGTTACGGAGGAGGAAGAAGGAGCGAGTGAGGAACGGGGAGACGATAAACGAGTGCAGGCTGAAGTCAGAGGGGCCTGCTGGGAGCTGCTCTGTGCGCTGATAAAGCAAATAAAGACGGAAGACTCCAAAACAAACAGGGCTGGAAAAACAGCGGCTTTTAGCCGCGCAGGGAGCTCAATTTAGTTTTTAAAAAAAGGTCAATTTGGGCCTCAGCCACTTTTTTTTTTTTTTAAAGTCAATTTGGGACCGGACACTTTTGAGAGGTTAATTCCGGGCCGGCAGTTCATTTTGGGTTCGTCCGCTTTTTCAGACTTTCAGGCAAATCAGATGAAATCACTTTTTTTGGGGATTAAACAACATTTTTATGTGGATTCAATTCCTTTTTAACTCAATTGAGGTCAGTGCTTTATGGGCACTTTTTTAAATGAAGTCAATAAATACTCCAACAATATGAGAACTTAAAGGGACAGTACAGCCCAAAATCTAAATGATTGTCCTCTTACCTGTAGTGCTATTTATCAATCTAGATTGTTTTGGTGTGATTTCTTTTGGAGAAATTCTCTCCAATATAATGGGAACTCAACAGCAATGTCTCTTTCCACAAATCAAGATAATCCACAGACCTTATTGTGCAACTCACACCAAACCAATCTACAGTAATGAACAGCACCACAGGCAAGAGGAGGAACTGTCCCTTTAAGCCCCCCTCCTTCCTTATAAAGACTAGAACTGAACGACAGACGATGAAGTTTGTTTGTTTACAATTGTTTTGCTTTTCACAACTGAAAACAGGTTAAGACCACCAGTTCAAACCCCTGTTGAAATCCAGACACCCACAAATTAAGTAAAAATTCAAAAACATCTGTGGCCCCAAACTGCAGGCACAGAAAACAGTTTCACAACATTTAACATCACTCTCTCCCCTTCTCCTCAACAACCCCAAAACAGGAAACAGTTGAAAGGTGAGAGCTCTCAACTTCTTTGGTTTGACCATGGAATGACCGCGCAGTCAGTCTCACACACACACACACACACACACACACACACACACACACACACA
>NW_022280041.1:2047969-2059367 GCF_004355925.1 Anarrhichthys ocellatus | reverse complement strand
ACACACACACACACACACACAACTCATAAATCTGCGGATATGGACGCACACATTTCAAGCTATTTGTTTTGCGGCATTATCTTGAGCGCAGCAGGATCGCCGACCGCTTCATTACACTACATGCTGCGCACGTCTGTGTGTGTAGTTAGCTCCGATATATATTTATACAGGAAGAGAAACAAGTGTGTGTGAAGCAGAGAGGAGAGACAGGTGTGTGTGTGTGGTGAATGTGTGTGATCAGATAAGGGTGTTTCGGGGGCCTGACGGTGAGTTCTCACCCCCTCCCTGGCACCAATACTTATCCCACTGACCTCAGGCTGCACCCACTTTGTGCGCGTAAAGCCTCGTTCTGCGCTCGGTGTGTTTGACAGAGACTATCAGCCTCCATGACGCCTGGTAATCACACTCGAAGGTGGAAAGAGGAAGAAGTAGAAATTAGAGGAAGAGGAGAATATGGGAGGGGGAAGAGGAGAAGCTCAGATGAAGATTTATAAACGTTACTGGAATGAGCAAGTTTAGTGACAACGCAACCTCTGCCTTCCTTTCTTCACTACCACATCTCTGCCAGGAGGATTGCGTTTTGTCATGTTTCATTTTTATTTGAGTTTTAACTTTGTCAGATCAACTGTGAAACGCACACAAGAAGCGTGAGGCGAGAGAAACAGTTGGATGGGACACAGTTAAGAGTCCCCGGCCAGACCTGGACCCAGGACGTCACGGTCGCATAGTAACACGGGGACGTCTGTCAGACCGCTCGGACACCGGGACGCTTCATGCACCAACATTTCTATGAGTGTTTGTGGAGGACGGACAAAAAGTTAAACGTTTTTAGAGCAGTTTTGTGCTTCTACGCACGAGTGTCCACTAAAAGCAAATGTGTTGCTGCGTTTCACGCTAACTCGAACTGCTTGCATCCGTGTTTATGTGCGAGTTTGTGTGTCTCTCTCTCCCTCTCTCTCTCTCCCAATAGATCGGCGGGCGAGCATTTAGATGTCCGTCTGCTGCTCATCCTCCCTTTGCCCTCTTTCTTCTCCGCTCATCTCGCTCTTTCACCCCTCTCCACCCCGCTATTCATCCCCCCTTCTGTGAGCGGTCAAACGGATGAAGGGAAGTGTCAGCCTCCCGAGGAGAGAGAGAGAGAGAGAGGGGTAGAGAGACAGAGGGAGAGAGAGAGAGAGACCACCCTGTACGTCCCAATTCACCCGCCGTATCACTTTCACCTGACTGCACTCTTTCACTCGCCATCCCTCGCTTTTTGCTCTGCTCCGTCAACATTTTCATGCATTCATGTCTCGCTTTCTCTCCCGGCCAGTTCAGAATCTGCCCCCCTCCCATCTCCTCCTGTCATCTTCCTTTAGATTCATTCCGGTCTCTTTTGGTATCAACTTTTCTCCCTCATTTACGCCTTTTGCAGTTCAGATTTCGTCTTTCCTCTGCTACATTTCCACTCGTTTCCTCTCTTGCCCAATCTGTCCGAGCCTGGTGAGGAGTTGAAAAAGTCAACGGTCGCCAAGCCGGCCTGACACACGTACGTACATCGTCTGTCTTGTCAACAAGTCCCTTTCCTGTCACACAGATGCTGCAGCTGTCCCAGCGTGACCGCAGCCTGTAGGAATGTGACGGTAGCAGATTCTTCTGTCTCCCTGAACTCTATCTCTTCCTGTCCTCATTCTCACCTCCCTCTACCCTTCTCCTAACCCTTCGCTCTCTTTCCTCCCCAACACGTTCACTTTCTAACCTCCCTCTCCCCCTCCCTTCACATCTCCACATCTCCCCACATCTGGGTGTACGTTTCAGGTCAACTTGGCTGAAGACGAACCTCTGGATCAAACCTCGGGGAAATAAATCACGCCGACAGACTACGAGCCAAGCAGTAGCTGAAATTAAACTCCCATTCATCCTCATTTCAAGGCAGAAACCAAACTCTGGCAGGTGCACAAGAATTACAGCCGCATATTGCAAACCTGATATCATCAAATAAAGAAATGCGTGCATGAACAATGAGGTTTTTGAAAACAATACGATTTTGAGGGATTATATCCTGGAGGAGTGAATCACTTCTTTCAATGGGAGTCAACGGAAAGGAAGCAAGCAGCGTTAAGGAGCATGTGCAGTCGAGTTCTGGAACAATGAAGCCACAAACAAGCGGACAGAATCAAGTGAAGGCTTCCTGCTCTACGCTGACGGGTGGCCTTGCTCCGTGCGAGTTGTTTTTCAGACTGTACAAGAAGAAAAGCTTCTATGGAGGAGGAAACAGGACCTTCACGTTTGCATCTTTAGTTGGCTTATTTTGTGAACCTGTCTGGTTCTTCTAGCCGGGTAAAAGGAACGATACGGTCGTGTCAATATCACTCTTCATGGTTCTGTGACTTAAATGCATATTAATGCACTTTTACACACTTGTAGCTCAATTTGAATGCAGGATGGTTTCATACTTTATGACTTTTTCTCTATTTTAAGTAACTTTTTCCATTGTTTAGCTACCGGGAGCTTGTTTTTGTCTGAAAATGATGTTATTATGGACCCTTCGACCTCATTTACACTTCGTCTACTTCATGCGTCTTGGACTATTCAGAGAGCTGAAGTGGAAATTCATCCAAAAAGATGATCGAAACCCGTTCGTTCAATCCATGTTTGTCAGTGGAAGGAGCCACTGCTGTCCTCTGTGATAACATCAGCTGAAGAGACACTGAGACCATCAGTCGTCTGTCACTTTAAAGTGTTGAATTCTAGAATTAATAGTGAAAAGACGGCACTGGAGTTATGGCTGGCGGCTCTCTCTCCCTTCCTTTGATACTCAAAACAGCTGCGTTCAAAAAAGTGTCAAGAAGGTAAAAATATAATTAAGGAAAAATCATTTAGTCGGACATTTCATACCGATACATTTCCCTAAAATATGACTGCATGCCTTCCTCATGCCACCTTCTCTTCACTTCTCTCCCTCCCGCTGCCTCGTTAGTCTGGGTTACGAGGAGGTGAGATGGAGGTTTCCCCCCCCCACCAGGCCTCATCTCATCCCTTAGCCTGTCTATTACACAGACATACACACACACACCCACACACACACACACACACACACACACACAGAGTCAGGATGAGGGGAGCAGTTGTCATGCTGTGACATGTTGCTTTTGGAGACGGAGAGGGAAGCCTCGTGAGGTAATGGTTGGGACACACAAACGTCAGACAGAGGGCAGACAGCTCTGAAAGCAAACGTGTGTGTGTGTGTGTGTGGCTGTGTGTGTGTGCTACAAGGGAAAGGAAAGTAGTTTGACCAATGTTGTTGTTGTAGTAAAGGCAGAAGTGACTTAAGGATGAAAGTGAAATAAAAGACGACAAGTGGAGAAAAATCAAGTAATCACAAGGTGGAAGATGAAAGAGACAAAAAGACAGGATCCATTTAAAGACATGCAACGTGAAGCTGAAAGAAGAAACTGGGAATCTTAAATTAGTAGAGAGGAGAGGAGAGTAAAGGAAGATGGGAATGCCTGATGGAAGGAAAATGAAAAGTAAAGAAGGGGAGGTTAAGAAGAGAAAAGAGGGGAGGAGTCAAGGAAATTCAGAGAAAAGGGGAGAGGAAAAGGAAAGGAAACAAGAGAGGAAGACGGGAATGTGATGTGAACAGAAGATGAAAAGCACAGAGATGTTGAGGGGGGAAAAAAGAGGAGGAGAGGAGAGATGAAGAGATATATAAATAATGGGGGAAATTAAGAAATAAGAGTTGAGACGAGAATGTGACAGAAACAAAAAGTTAAAAGTTCAATAAACTCGAGACTTTGAGAAAATAAAAAGACGTAAGAAGGAGGAAAGGCGGGTGGAGGGGAGGCGACTTGATGAATGGATGGAATCTGACTGTCTGTGGTCAACCAAAGGAATGAACCCGGGACCAATCACTGACAAGACACACACACACACACACACACACATGAACGAGTAGAGAAGGGGATGAGTGGAGCTCTAATGTTGCAAGCGTTTATCTGGGGGGACGCCACACCGCAAAAAACACACACACACACGATGGCCAGCCAAAGGTTTGAAGTAACCACAGACTTCTGGATGTTCTAAATATAGGAGGGTTGATAGGATCTGTGGAAAAGGGCAGCCTGGGGAGTGCACACACACACACACACACACACACCAACACAATCAGCCTCCTACGCTCACCAAATTATATAGCAATGGTGGAGAATGGGAGAAAGCCGCTGACAGCTCAGATAAGCCTGTTGCAGAGAATCAGCCGTTCCTCGACACAGTTTGAAATAGTTTGACATAAAAGTGAAGAAATACAAATGTGCTGCCCGTGTGTGCTGCTCATGAGTGTGGGACTGATGCAGGAGGAGCCAGTAGAGAGAGCAGAGTTAATCCTGGGTCATATCTGCTCGAGACCCTGTTAGAGAAGACGTGTGTGTGTGTGTGTGTGTGTGTGTGTGTGTGTGTGTGCGTGTTGGCAGTGGAAGTGGTGTTTTTGGAACAGCCATCCAGAGTTAGCGAGCTTTAATGGTTAATTTAATTTACCAGCATCAGAATATCAGAGGGATCACGTTTCAGAGCAACAGGTGCTTCGGTTTAACGTGCGACCGTGTTACCTGGTGACTTTCAGCCGTGGTTGGTGTAGATAATAAACTCACACTCTAACTGTACACGGATCCGGAGAGTCAATCTGTTTAGGTTGCATTCGACATCTATGGAACACAGCCCAAACTATTTTAATAATCAATGAATTGTTTAGGTCTTAAATGAAGAACAAATGACACAATTTGCTGCTTTTTACCGCATTTTATCTTCTAAATGTCATATCTTTGGGGTTTTTAACTTCTTAAAGTGAAACAAAACAAGCAATGTTCAAGATGTTATTCTGGGCTCTAGACTAAACTTTGATGAATTGTTTAGGAATAGCTGATAATGAAAATAGTCGTTATTACTTGGAGCCATTATTTGCTGCCGTTTTTGCGAGTAAAAATAACAAAATGAAGCATTTAAAGATGCCAGGATGAAGACTAAATGTGGTTTATTTCTCAGGGTGTGTTGATGAGCATTACAGTCTGACAATGCAGTGCAAATGATAATAGAGGAGCTACTAAGACAAAAAAACATTGTAGGAGAGATTTAAGAAACAAAATATTAATTGTTAAAATGATTGGAATAACTGCCCTTTCTCTTCCTGAAGTCTCCATCTTTAACACACTGACAGTAGCATTTAAAAGTTAAACTTTGTTCTTGTTTCATTTTCTGTTTGTACAAAACAGTTAAGTATTCATTCTTTGCAGACCAAGTGCCAAAAAGCAGTTTACTCTGCAGAGTTATAACGGCTACGTTTATCTCATGCGATGGGAACTTAAGAACTTTCCCATCTGTAGAAGCATGAAGAGGTCATGTTGTCTTTCTGGCCAAGTGGAAATAACTTCAGACTTAAAGAGAGGTTGATATTTAGAGCTCGTTATGAAACCTAAATATTTTGTGCAAAGTGACCAGCAGCGTGTCTGCAGCAGAGAGTATTAGAAAGTAGCGCTGCAACTAACTCGCTATAATAATTTCATTGTCGATCAATATGTCAAATATTTTCCTGATTAATCGATTAGTTGTGTTGAGCAACGATGAGACTGAAAACAACATATCTTGTCCATGCTCCGTTATTCAAACTGCTTAGACACAAACTATGTGATCATCTCTGTGTGTGTGTGTGTGTCCTTGGGGAACTGTCCCAGGACCCCGGAACCTTCCAGAACACCGGGAACCGACCACAAAACAAACGGCCCCGTCAGCGTGATTTATCGGCCATTCACCGGCAGGTCACACACACACACACACACACACACACACACACACACACACACACACAAGCATCAATGAGCTCATATATGAAAGCCTGTCGACGGTCGAATGTGAAACATTTACCTGAAAGAATGTGGACACAAAAAAGATGCGCTCGGGCAGATGTGCACACAGAAGTTGCGTATGAAAGCGCGTATGGGAGGTGGGAGGGGCGCGCGCTTCTTTTGATATGATGAGAATGGCGACCCAAGAAAAAAAAAAAAAAAACAATGGACGAGAAGGCAAGAAAGAGAAGGAAATAAAAGAGCGAAGGAGCTGAATAACTTCCAAAAGGAGCGACGGAGTCAACCGATTCTGATCGGCTAAAAGAAAGAGGGAGGGAGGGGAGAGGATGGAGATGAGGAAGAGGAGGATGGAGCATGCGGTGGGAGCAAAGAGGAGGGGTTGAAGTAAACATCGATGCTGGATGAATAAAATTTTTCCCTTTTCTCCTTCTCCCCATCTTCCCCCCTTTCCTTCTCCTCCTCCGAGCGAGAGAACAAGAGGCACTACATCATCCCGACAGGCGGAGAAAGAGAAGAGAGGGAGAGAGAAAGAGGGATTGTGACGGAGGGATAAAGGGCTATCCGTCTCTGTCTGTCACCTCATTCATCGTCCCCTGCTCCGTCCTGCCGGCCCATCCGTCATCCGCTGTCACACACACACACACACACACACAAAAATACACTTTAAACACACTTTCACACACTCAACAACAACTATGACAAACACACACACACACACACGCATCAAAGACGGGCAGGCGGACACACAAACTTCGACTCGCTCTCCGCCCTGTTTCACACATTCACTCCGATGACATGAAACGGACACACACTCTACGCTCAGTTTCTCACACACACACACACACACACACACACACACACACACACTTTCACAGCAACGATGACAAACGCACACTGAAGCCAGAAAGCCACACAAACTTTTGCTTGGGCTCTCCGCCTATGCTTCACACATTCAGCGACGATGACAGACACACTAAAAGTCGCTGCCGGAGAGAATACGCTTGAGGGCGACGATGGAAAACACGCGCTTTCATGCACGTACGCACATCCCTGCCAAACACACAAAGTCGAAATGCGACACAGACACACACACACGCACACACGCTCCGCCCAACATCCTGAACACAGCGGAGACGTCCAGTTCTGTCCCTCCTCTGACTGGTTCCGCTCTGGGTTTTTTTTCCCAGGCCCCGAAACAAGACGCTCCGGTACACAGCCGGGACCGCTTCCTGCACTCGGCTGTTTCTAAACATCAGGTCTGTGGACCTGGGTCGGCTCACGGAGGGGGTGAAACTGGTACAGCGGTCCTGAAGCTGCTGTCGAGATTAACAGCACATTACTGCACCTGTTCAACGATGCAGGACGAGTGTTTGTAAAGACGCAGTCGCTAAAAATTCATGTTTTTTAATCCTTAAAACCCCAAAACAAAGTTTGATTCAAGCACAAGTCAGCATACAAGTCACTAGATGCTTCCTGCGTTATCTGTGGTCATGTACAGAACATCAAGTATTTTTGATCAGTCAACATGATTATTGTCTTGCAGCCATAAACGTCTTTGTGACCGTGTTAACTGGTGACTCTCAGCCTAATGCGTCCGGTGTTCGTGATGTCGGCAGCTGTTGAAAACACCAACAGAACAAACCTTCAATCCGTTTGAAATACAAACTCATCTGAGTTTATTATCAACACCAAGCACAAGCAACCATTGGGCTGAGAGTCACCAGTTAACACGGGCCACTGTTTGAACTGGAACACCTGTTGCTCTGAAACAACTCGAGATCCCGTCAGAATTGTGTAGAATTTGACTCCGCTGTCGGACAAATGGATTGTGACAACCGAGCATGCAACAAACCAGACATTCTGATGCTGGTAACCGTTTTAAATGAATGTTCAAAGCTCGCTAACTTGTCTGGATGAGAATATGAATAAGCAGCATGCTGAGGTCCTGTTCTGCTGTCTCAGGTTCTGTTGAGGTCAGTGTTGCTATAAATCACAGAGGGACTTTCTTCCCGGTGGAATAACGGGAAAGGGAGACACATTTTCCAATAATCCTTCTGACAGCTTCTGACATAACGACTTTTCAAGCCATTTCACTGAAGGAGACGTTTTTAATGTCAGAAAAGACAAGTTGTGCTATAAGTAAGGCCGTGATCTCGAGGTCATGAAAGCGGTCTTAAGTTAGTCATTTTCTCATCCTGACCTTCTGATAAACTCTGAAATGTTTATTTGTATCGTCTTTAGATTGTCTTCTAGCCTGTGACTTAAAACTCTGACTATCGAGATGTGAGAGGGTGTCGGACTCTGTTAAAAGTCTTTTTAAAGTCTTCTAGTCTTCTAAAAACACACCAAACAGAGGCGAAGCCTGGCTCGCCATAATAATGACATTTTTCCGGGACCGGGAAGCCGTGTTCTTCATGTGTTTCGGGCGGGTGCGACTACTCTCCGGCTGCACTCCGCCGCTTAAAGATGAACTTTCCTCACCTCACCGAGCTCGAGGCGGGCGCCGTCTGTTGCGTTTTTGTTGTCAAACATCAGACATTTGCAGATAAGAAGCTTCACCTAAATACAGTAAATCTTCTTTTGTTTGCACCTTGACAAGTTGATCTATTCATATCTTGCATTTGTTTGTTTTGTTGTAAACTTTCTTTGCATCTTTGAAGCTTGTGGATCAACGTATATATATTTTCTTTGGGGACATTTCTTTGCAATCATTTTGGTGCTTTTAATCTAAAAGACGGAGGACAAACGAGAGGATCTGATGAGAAAAGACGACAGCAGCGATGGATGCAAAATAAAGATAAGTCTGAAAAGATGAGAATGTGGGAATTTTAGAAGACGGTAGAAAAGGAGACAAAAAGAAGGATGGAAGTCGACAAACAAAGGATGAGAATGACATGAGATGGAGGGGGATTGTTGTTGAATAAAAGAGAAGAGGGTAAACAACAAAAAAATCAGAAAACCAAATGAAGGAGGAAGACGAGGAGGGGGTGGGGGGGGGGTGTGTGTGTGAGGGAGAATGGGAGGAAGGATGAAAAGGACAAGGGGGAGGAGGAGGTAGAAAAAAAAGATAGTGGAGAGAGAAAAAAAAAAAAAAACAGAGAAAGAGAAAACGAAGGAGAGAGGACCACGAGGGAGACAAAGACCTACTTGTCTCAAGTCACTGAAGGCCAGAAGCAACGTGTCACCCTGGAAGCCTGCGACCGGGCCGGCTCTGGCAAAACCTGTGGGAAAATACAAACCCGCCCCCCCCAGTCCTCCCCCGGAGAGAGGGAAGAGAGGAGGAGGAGGAGGGAAAAAAAGAGGGTGAAAAACGGAATAATAAAAGACCTGGTCGGATTCGCTATGCATCGGGATAGATTGGCAGACAAATGACAGCCGGGGGAGGAGGAGGAGGGGGAGGAGGGGGGAGGAAGGGGAGAGGAGGGCAGGGTGTTAGAGTCATGTCGCTGGGTCTTGTTGAAAGGGAGAAAGAGAGTGTGTGTGTGTGTGTGTGAGAAAGGTTTTGCAGTGTGTTTGTGTTGAATGTGTGTGGAAATTTTCGAGCATTTGTCTTGTTGAATGTGTGTGTGTGATGGTGTGAGAGAGAGTGTGTGTGTGTGTGTGTGTGTGTGTGTGTGTATCTGAGAGTGTGTGACAGTTGGTAGGCTTGTGGAGTGTGTGCGTGTGTTTATTTGTTGTTTGTACAGGGCTTCGCCTGCATGTTTGAGAACAGTTGAGGACTGTTGGATTTTGAACCCAGGGTGAGGCCTGTGTCTCTGTGTGTGTGTGTGTGTGTGTGTGTGTGTCGGGGTCGTACGGAGTGTGAGCTGGGGTCTTGGCGTCAGTTGGCCCCCGTAAACAAGCCGAGTGGTATTCTGAGCGAGGGAACGAGAGAAAAGAGGAGTGCCGCGAAGAGAGGGAGAGAGCAAGCCTGTAGCTAATCTCTTTCACCTCAGGACACACACACACACACACACACACACACACACACACACACTACAGCCCTGATTACACGCCTGTCATCTTCAGTGACCCCCATGACACACACACACAGGGCCGTGCTAAACTAACCTTTAATCTCGGTCTCCAACCAAACCTCCATGTCCCACCTGCTAACTTTTACCTTCTTCTTCACTCTTTTCTCCCTCTACCTTCACAAACATGATCACTACGAGCATTTCCTGGTGCGTCATCGGTTCGGTTGAGATTCGGCTCAAAAAACCCATCAGTGGAATATTTCGGTGATGGTGTCAAAATTGTCAAAATCTTCCACAAATAACACGATAATATTGTTTCGGTGAATTACTTTGGCCAAACACGACCATGTGGTGAAAATCAGATATTGTTACGATCCACTTTTTCTCCTCTTGACCAGTTTTGTTTCTTACTTTAAAGTGCACGTTCACATGCGCTACCAGTGAGAACATGGTGTCATATTCATTGTCATGTTTTGTCACCTCAGTCTTGTATCAGCTCCTCCTCGTCTGATTTTCCTCCTCCTCCATCTTCCCCCCCCCGGATCCATTTCATCTGTACCTCCTTTTCTTTTCATCCGACACAATCCTAAAATTCCTCTTTTTATTTAATCTCTAATTCCTCTCTCTTGTGCTCCCCGTCACTTCCTTCCTTTCACCCTTTAATCCCTCCTCTCATCCATGTTTTGCCCTCTCCTCTGCCCTTGCTTCCTTCTGTACTTGTGCTTTTCTTCTACTTCTCTTTTTTTATTCCACACCTTTCATTTAATCCCATTTTCTCTGCCCTCTTGTTCCTCAACCTCTTTGATCCCATTCGACTCCATCCTTCTACATTACCCTCTTTTATCATTTAATCCCTTCTCACTTTTAACACTCTCCAACAGAATACATTTGCTTCTCCTTCATTGAATAATGTTCTCTTATATCAGACATTTTTTCTTTATACATTTTCAATTTGATTTGGTTTATTCCTTCTTACATCCATTTGTTCATGAACTCATTGCTCTTCTTCTGTCAAATACTCCCTCTCTTGCTGTACTGTGTCTTACCTTCCATTTTTCATTTCACCCCCTTAAATTGAATCCATCACTCTCCTGCTTCTTCCCTCACCAGACTCCATTCTTCATTTCGTCTTTATAAACGTAGTGTAACGGCCCCTTATTCTCCCCCTTTATGCTCATAGCCTCCCATTTCTCCCCCTTAATCTATCCATCCACCTTGCACTTTTAACTTCACCCCCCCTATTTTTTACTAATCCCTTGTTCTTTTCCTCTCTCTCTCACCTCTCTCTGCTTCCTCTTCCAAGCTCTTTCTATCATTCATCCATCCTTTTTAAATGTAATCCCTCTTTCCCACCGTCTTGTGGTTTCTTTCTCCTTTTTGAATTATTCACATCCCTCAAATTTTTAGCTTATTTTCCTTTTCACCCGTCCCCCTACTGTATCCTCGTCTCACTCCGTCCTCCCCGATTGTCTTCCCTCCGTCTGGCCTGAATAAGTAACTCCGTAACCTCCTAACCCCTCGGCAGCCCTGCACGCATGTCACTGCTCATCACATCTCTCACACACACACACACACACACACACACACACACACACACACACACAC
>NW_022280041.1:2044940-2047959 GCF_004355925.1 Anarrhichthys ocellatus | reverse complement strand
CACACACACACACACACACACACACACACACACACACACACACACACCGTGCGACCCGCCCTGTGACTCTAAGAACCTTGATCATGTAAAAACTGAGCCAACGACGCCTCGCACCCTTTCATTCCTCCCCCCTTCTTTATCTGCAAGCGCCCTGCATCTTTAAGTCTCAGAAAACAAGGCGAGAGGGGAGGGAGGTGAAGGAAGAGAGGGAGGAAGAAGAGAAAAGCAGCAAGGATAGGATGGGAAGGAGAGAGGAGGTAGAGATGATGAGAGAGGAGAAGGGGGGAAGGAGAGAGGAGAAAAGATGGAGGAAAGAGTGGGGGGGAGGATGTGAGGAAAGAAGCAAAGAGGGAGGACAAAGACGAACGGGGGGAAAAGAGAAGATGAGAGAAGAGAAAGTGACATGTAAAGACTTTTAGAGAAGATGCCCCCCCCCCCCTCTAACTGTAACCAGTTGATGCATAGCGCCCCCTGCGCTTTTAAATGAAAACTGCACACACGGCACCACTCGAGCTCGCTTTAACAGAAGCCACTGATGGGGAGGTGCTCAGTTCAGGCACGTTTAGACTTGCTACTTTCCATCCGAGATGAATAAAAGGCCTAAATATGTGAGGAAAGAAGACAGACGTCGGTGAATTAAAGAAGTAAAGAAGGACAGAAGCACGGAAGAAGGGGAGGAGACAAAGGGAACATGGAAAGGACAAAACAAAGGAAATAAGTGAAGATACAGTAAATTAAATACTGATGGGTCTGACATGAAGGACGAAGGGGGGGGTAAATATTATTAACCTTCCGAACCCCAAAACCCACCAGCAGGATTGAAAAGCATGTTTTCTTTAAACAATAATTTATATGCAGAAGCCAAAACTAAGTTTTAATTTTGATGTTTAATTAAAAACTCCCCCCAGAGAAATTCAGCTTGATTTTTGGCAGATGGTTTCATATCTTCTGGCTATGATACAGTGTTTGTTATTGTCCTGCCGGCGGGTGTTGGGGTTCAGAGGGTCAAAGCCAAGTGTGCTTATTTAGAAACTAGACGACGACACTCACCCTCGCACTCCTTGACGTCAGTGTTGAGCTGGTGCAGAGCTCCCATGGAGATCTGTCTGACCTCCGGGTCGAGCGGGAGCTGCGTCAGGGAGGTGGAGATGTGTTTACAGGCAGACATGCAGGCTGTCTGGGCCACTTTACCCTGAGAGGGAGAGAGAGGGGGGAGAGAGGGGGAGGCAGAGAGCGAGGGGTGAGGTCTCGGTGACAACGCTTCTTCTTCTCTTTAATCTAAACAAACCACAAATAAACCACTTCCTGTGTACATCCGAGCATTATTTTCCAGACATACTTTATCAGTTGAGAACAGCAAAAGCTTTCATGAACTACACATAAACACTGAATGAAAGTGACGAACCAAACATGCATACATGCACGCACATTGGTAATCAGAAGGAGATCCCCCCCCCCCCCCCCCACACACACACACACACACACAGTGAGCATTAATCAAGTGTGCTGTGTTCAGGTGCAGTCAGAATGATGAAGTAGCATAATAGGAATAAAAGCAGCGGATGAGGAAGTACATGACAACGCATTAATACAGAAACCCAAACATGTGTTTGTGTGGGTTTGATTGAGTGTGTGTGTGAAGTCTGGGTGACCAGCCGTGGCCTTGACCTCGACGTCTGCATTCCAACAGAATGAAGCAAAGAGATGAAAATGAGGTAAAAGGAGAGAGAGACAGAGAGAGAGAGAGAGAGAGAACACACACAAACACACCTACATGTGATTAACAAACATTACTCACACAAACCCACCGTGTGCAAATGTACACACAATCAGACACAAAGATAATCATGTAATTGTGCTCTAATCACATATATGAGACTCTGTTTCTTGTGTTATTGCATTTGTAAATGTTGTCATCAGTCACTGTGAATGTAGTTTACCCAGAAATCTGTGCTTTGACTTTAACTCTTTCGACTCAAATTAAAAAGCTCCATTATTTGTTTTAAACTCCAATATTTCCAAGTTAAAATATGGGATTTGTTTTCTAATTGAGCAACAGCAAGCAGTCTTGATAGTGCCGCCGTTTCACAGAGCAAGAGGGTTCAGAATGGATGAAGCTATCCTATTAGCTTATTAGCTGTGACGCACCATCCAGTTGTTGTTAAGCCTCCTCTGTATAAACTCCACATAGTGCTGCATTCACATGGGATCAGCCTGTAGACGAACAACAACTTGCTATGATGATGGAATCAAATATATTAAAAACACTTATTTCCCCGTCTACTATTTTATGGAATTATTATAATAATGCCTGTAGCTATAAAATGCAGCTTTATCTTATTATTCAAACTTAAATAACCCTTTCCAGTGTTAAGGAAGCTACGTAACATCTGGTTGTACATCCTGTTGCATCGGACAACAAAAGGTTATTTTAACTTTGGACAACAATGCCGTTACCATCACTCTCTGAAAACCACCAGCTAATGCAAAGAGATTAATAAATAAAGCAACATGTGCGACACACTAATATTCCTGTGAAGTAATCCAGTCGTTAGAATTCTGAGAAGCGGTCAAACTGTTCCTGGAATACAACGTAACAATAAAGAAGTGCAATTCAATTAAGTGATCATTTCAGTGACATACTTTCATACAATTTCCTCTGTTTGTTCTCCAGACAGCAGCTCAGCTCGCCCGCCGCTGTAATAAACCGGTTTCCCCTCCGAGATCCATTAAATGAATCTTATCTTATATAACAAACCCGACAGCGGCAGAAAAGATCCCATTGTAGCCGGGAGTGAAACCTCAGGAAAGAGTCTGGAGCGCAGTTCATTCAGGAGGCAGCGCTCACCTCAAAGGGAAATCAAATTACACACACACACGGCGCACACGTGCGAGCACACATGTTGGAGAAACACACACCTACGACTGGCCGGATATCCTCCAATGCGATGCTGGCCTCTGAACTCTGTCTCCACACACACACACACACACACACACACACACACACACACACACACAC
>NW_022280041.1:2035095-2044930 GCF_004355925.1 Anarrhichthys ocellatus | reverse complement strand
CCCCAGGGGTCAGTTATCATAGGGTGAGATTGAGCGTGAAATAGGCTAATTCTATTTACATGTCCCGAACCTGACTGGTTGGCTGACACACACACACACACACACACACACACACACACACACAGGTGGGTCTGTCTGACAGAAACGGTGTTGTCTCAGAGTTCAATACAGACAACTGGGAACCATTAGCCTGAGGCACAAAGGAGGGAGGAAAGAGGAGTGAACACAGGAGAAGGAAGGAAAGGAAAATAAAAAAGGAATGGAAAAGGGAGGGAAGGTGAGAAAAGGAGAAGAAAGGAAAGAAAAACACCGTTGAAGAAAGGTGAGGAGAAAGAAAGTTGAGCAAAGGACAAGGAAAGCAATGGAACGGAGAAGGAAGGAAAGGAATTAAATGAATTGAATGGAAAGGAAATGTGTAGAAAGGAAAGGAAAGAAGTGAAATGGGCAGGTATGGAGAGGAATGGAAACAAAAGACAAGGTGAGGAAATCAGTGGACAGGTGTGGAAGGGAAAGATGAGAAAAGGTGAGGAAAGGAGAAGGCAGGGAAGGGAAGGAAAGAAAAACGAGGGAAGGTAACTAAAGGACAGGTGAAGAAAGGTGAGGAAAGTGAATGAAAAAGGGGAATGAAAGAAAAGAAGATGACAGGAAAGGAAAGGAGGGCAAGGAAAGGGAAAAAATATAAACAACAACAAAAGCAAAGGCAAGGAAATGAAAGGTTAGGAAAGGAAAGCGATATGTTCAAGAACAGATAAAATCATGAGGGGGAGGACAGCAGCAAAGACTGATGGAAGGAAAGGAAGTGAAGATGAGTAGAGGACAGAACGAGCAGAGAAGTGAGGAAGGAAAGGAAAGAAGTAGAGCGAACGAAGGTGAAAAGGACAAAAGGCCAGAGGAAGGGAAGGAGAGACAGATAGGGAGGACCCAGAATCAAGTGATGCTCCTTCTCCATTCCTCACTCCCTCGGTCCCTGAATCCTTCCCTCCCTCCTTCCAGCTAACGAGGGACGTTCATCAAAGCGCTCATTAAAAGCTACTCAGCAGCTAACGGCTGAACAAACACGACGAGAGAGAGAGAAAGAAAAGCAGGCGAGGTGGAAAGGATGGGCGACGAGGACGGAGGGGTCAGGCAGAGAAATAGGACTGAACGAGGGAAGAGGAAGGAAAAGGAGGAGTAAGGAAAGGAATGCAGACTGATGAGAATGACAGTAACATATGCTACTCAACACAAACGTATCTCCATCTGTCTCAGCGTTTAGGAGCTGAAAATGGACTGTTTATATTCATATTACTATTAAATTAAACATGAAAACAGTCTCTCGTAGCTCCACAAAACCTTTCATCCAACTGTTCTTCATTTACTTTTATTTTTCAGGGAAAGTTACATCTATCAACTAAAGACTCGGCAGTTGGTGGAGACCAAAGCAGAGCTCAATAGAGAATGAATATTGGACTTATTATTATAAATGGACATGAGCACTGAACTGAAACTGGATGCTAATGTTGCTCCGTGTCTGCTGGAGTTTTTCAGCTCTTTGGATAAAAAGCTTTAGCTAAATAAAAGTATTTTTTGGGGGGGTCCTTAGTCGATAAACATACTGTCCAGTTGTTGGTACAGAAGCTTTGATTCGTGCAGCTTTAAGATTTTTAAAGTTTTTACGAGCTTGAAACAAGTTGAATGAAGCTTCCAACTGATCCTGACGATCTTTGTTCCAACAAGAGAAAAATGTGATTGTGGTTAAAAAAAAATAAAAAATAATGCGGTCTCTCATATTCAAACACATGGTATTTTCAGAGTAAAATAATCCGCCTGTGTGTGGTCAAACGCACAGCAGCAGGCCGTCCTGTTCACTTAGCTGTAGCGGCGACCGCCATCGATAATGACACGTTATTTACAAATGCTGCAGCAGATGGTACTGCACACGTGGAATAAACACGATGAGGCATCAGTTTTACGTGTTTTGCTGAAAAAATGTAATCAAGAAGTTCAAATTAAAAGACTCAAAAGACTGCGGGCAAATTTGTTAGAACAACCAGAACCTCATATGTGAAAGTGTTCAGTGTAATAACAGATTGATTGTGCATCTCCTCCATTTTTTTATTTTTTTTTGGTGGGACACAGCTTGTTTTGAAGCACTCCCATCTGAATTGAGCTTCAGGCCTCATAATGCCAGAAGCAGGTTCGAGTTAGGAGCACAGCGGCGAGGCGAAGTCGCCGCTTCAGAACGCACTGATTCACGACTCCTGGAAGGGATTCGACACGGCGTATAATGTGCTCTCCGTCCATCCAGAAAGCTGTCAGTCAAATGAAACGGCGAGTCGGGGCAGCCAAAAGTCAAGAGGTCTTGCAGAACAATCGCCGTCCGCTGCGTTATGGAAGGTGTTTGTTCATGTCGCTCAAGAAACGCCACAAAAATGACTTTTTCGGTGCATTTTCTTGTCTTTGAATGTAACCTTGACACACACACACACACACACACACACACACACACACACACACACACAGAAAGGGGCCACTGCAAGCAACTTCACTTCACAGACTGAACACCACGTTGTGGTCTGACAGACACCAGGGTTGGAAATTTGATTTAGTGCGATGTACGGAAGCCCTGAGAGGCAAAAAGAGAGAAAAAAAAATCTGGCAATCCAGTTTCTGGATTGTTTTTAGTTTTAATTCCTCCTCGCACTCTAAACATAAAAGGTGCAAATATTGTGTGTTAGCAAGTTGTATGAATTAAAACCTCACCTGGAATAAAACATGAATGCCTTTTAGTCCTGTTTAGAACATGTTGTAGTGGTGCACTTCAGCCTCTTGTGACCATGAGTATTAAAACATCAAACACTTTAAAAATAGATTCTTTTATTGTCAGTATCATTTTACTATCTTAAAAAATGATCCTGGCAAAACTTTTTCCTCCACCGGTTTCACATTCACAGAAGTAAAAAATTAATTACGGATAACTTAACTTAATTAACTTTAGATAACTTAACTTTAATATAAATAATTAAGTGAAAGATTATCCAAGTAAAACCTGTTTTTTTACATTTTCTTTAGACATAAACTCAAGAGACTTCCTCTCTCAGGGCTTCCGTAGAACGAGCGGTAAAACACATTTTTCCGTGACTGTTTCATGACTATAAATGTGTTCAACGACACCAGACATGCTCTCGTCTTCTCCAGTCAAGACTGGGGATCAAATACAAGTCTGAACTATCGTCTGTCTGTACATTTAAATTAAGTTATCCAAATGATGTCGTAACCTGCCAAAGTTTCTGGTACGTTATTGCAAACACAGACAAATAATTCGGCACCGCTGGCAGGTGGCTGGTTAGGGTTTCCCTCCCTGGTTGGGACAGAGATTTGGGCACATGAACACAGATTCAGGCAAACGTGCATCACTCCCTCGTCATCTCGCATGCTGGTTTTCGTGAAACACTCAAGTGGGAGATTTTTAGGGGCCAAAGTTGAGGGTTTAACACGGTCAGTCAGGGATCGGCACACAACAACCCAGATACTCACCGGTAAGGTAGCGTGTTCTACCGGCGATCCCTACGGTGAGAAACATAAACCGGGAATTTTAGCTGGATGGCAAAAACAGTAAAAACTGGTGTGTTATTGTTGGGAGACAATAAGGAGTGTGACGGCTGCGTGGAAGGAAAACTCCTCGATCAAAATCCATGCGAGGCCTTTTTCCACCTTTAAGTATTCACTACACATGGGCTCTCGAGATGTTGCCGTTCTGGCTTTATCGGAGGCGCTGAAGCACCGTGTAGGGCTCGGTAAGTCCTGAACACACAGAGGCAGAGCGGGGCCGCCAGAAAACCTGCTCGGTGCACATCAAGAAAAACTGATCGAGCAGCTTATGAGCCATGAAATTGCAGCACTACGGTCAGAGGAGAGTCCAACGTTTACTTTATAACTTTCACATGATCATCCTCACTCCGGGGGCCTTTTCCCCCCCGTTCCATCTTTAAAATCCGAGCTCAATTCAATGATGAGTCTTTAGCTAGCGCTAAACTGTGAGCGGTATTATTAGCTCCTCTCTGAGAGCTGGGACGATGAAGCCCTCCGTGAAGAAATATGAGCCCGCCGAGCTTCCGACCGGTTACATTTAAAAGCCGTTAAAACCGCCACGTAAGCCCAAACACACAGACACTTCAGCAGGAATGTTGCTGCGTCACGGTGAGACGTCACTTAACAAATCGGCGTGTTGGGTTTCAGCGTGCCGACTGTTGGTTGCATAACGTCTCCGAGTGTATTTTTTTACAGTCATAAAAACGTAGATATGTTCCTCTCTCTCAAAGCTTCTCTGACCTCGACCCCCTCTGAGGATGCTGGTCCTCTATTCTCTTCTACTGGAGTTCTACTGAAACATAACGGATTCTTTTACCTTTAAGTTTAACTTCTCTGGGTGTCGTTTTACACATCAAATGATTATTTTATCTCCATTAGTTGGATAGTTGTTTATGAGTTGTATATATATGATCAATATAAAGTTAAGAGGGGTTGGACCTTGTAAGTGTTCTCTCTTCTTCCTCCTTTTCAGACATGTAATATGTATTTATGTTGTTTATTGATCTTGTTTATGAACCTATATTATTATTGTTTGTATTAGTAATAAAAGCTCTGAACTTAAATCAATCGATTAGTCGGCTGAGAAAACAATAATCAGCAAGTTTTGGCCCTAGAAGCTATTGTTAAAGTATTTCTTTATTCTTGCTTCTATCTTCATCAGTATCCAATTCATCTGTGCGCCACACTACTCTTTTATATGATCAGCTCTTATTTCAGAGGGTCATACCACCCAGCTTTTTAGATCCATAGCATCTGATCTACTTAGGAGGCCCCACACTGAGTGTGTGTGTGTTAAAGTGTGTGTGACGGGGTCATGTCCGGGGCTCGCGGGGGTGGAGGAAAAGCTTCTTAGAAGTGCTGGAAAACACTTAGTCGACCACCTTGTGTGCATGGCCTTGTGGCCCTGTGACCCGCTTTGACCAAATCTGTGTGCGCAATCATCTTAAAACTAACCCTTTTGTGTGTGTGTGTGTGTGTGTGTGTGTGCTGTAAGTTTAATGAGAACTTGCCATATGCTTTAAACTGCAGAGAGGGAACTTGAATCACGTGTGCTTTGGAAAGTGTAAATTAGGACTTAAGGAAAGAAATAGTTCCATAGTTCATGGCAGAAAGATCCAAATACAAGACGGGGTTAGAGCTTTGTAGAGCACGTTCGATAGCTGGAATCAAAAACACTTCATTTGATGAGTTCCAAGTTTACAAATTAACTTTAACAAGGCAGATTTCTGGTGAGAGAAGTACATCAGGAACTTCAGGCCACGGCTATTATAGCAGAAAAACGCTTAAGATGATTAATGAAATAAATGAAAGTTGATCAAATCCTAATAATGAATTCACACTGCATCAGTAATGAGTAACGAGTGTGTGTTGCAGTCGGGCTGAGGAGTCAATGGCCTGAGCCGCGGTGTAATCCGGTGCTGCTGACCCGGCTCACCCTTTAATGAGCTTACCGGGCCCCATGTTAACGATCTAACCCGTAACAAGCCCATACTCTAACGAACTAAAGCAGATTGTCCTGCCCTGTGATGCCTCACGCTAACAGGCAGCGAGACTGGTGAGGGAGCTTATATAACACACACACACACACACACACACACACACACACACACACACACACACGCACGCTAAAGTATGTAGCCACAACACATGAAAACACACACATTCCAGGTATGCAATTTGTGCTGAATAGTTTTATCTTAACTTTTTCCCATTTTTTTTACCATTATAATGTGCTTTGTGTGTGTTCGTGTGTGCTTTGTGTGTGTGTGTGTGTGTGTGTGTGAGTGTGTGTACTAACAGGCAGGTTGGTGAACACACTGAAGGTGCTCTTCAGGAAAGCGATCAGGTCGATCAGGTAGTCGCTGGCTTCCAGAGTCCCGCCTCCCGGCACCGCCGCCATCCAATCGTAGTCGGCCAGCTGCAGGAACTGGTCGATCTTGGCATTGAGGTTGGTGTAGATCTCGGCCTCGGCCGCGTGGCGAGCGTCCTGCGAGGAGGCAGAGAGCAGAATATTCAGCGTGTTACCTTGGTACCACGACTGCTATTGTAAAGAGAAAATGACAAACGAAAGATAAAAGTATGGAAACAATAAAAGATAGAAAGAGTCCCGGTGTACCTTGAAGGTGGAGGTCCCGTACAGCTTGGTAGCGTTCGCCGAGTCGGGCGGGACATTTGTGATGTTTGATATGAACTCCTCCAGGAAGTGGCAGCTCTGCTCCAGGTGGGTGGTGTTTATGATCACCTGCACCAACTGAACACAGACGACACAGATATGAAACATGGCGTCTTCAGGTCTGTTTCATACAAACATGCTCCTGCAGAGAAACAGCTGAAGCAGGCTGGCTTATAACAAAAAGAGAAAATATGTTTTATTTCTCAGTTTGAACATTTGTCTTTATGCTCCGCACATTATTTTGAAATTCAACACACACACACACGTGCACACACACACACACGTGCACACACACAGTACCTCTGCCAGCCCGACATTCTTCTTCTTAATGGCGTAGTGCAGGCAGTGGCTGAGGGTTCTGGTCAACAACAGATTTGTCGACTTGCGGATCATGTCGTCTACCTCCGTGGAGCTGAGGACACGTAAACACAGAGACGGGCAGACAATGAGTGACTGTGCAGACGGGACTTCTGCGTCTCAAAGCCAGCACAAACACTTTAAGCCAATTTCTCAGTCTGCGAGAAAACTCTCCATTTGGAAAAAGTCTAAATGTCAGCCAATTGAAATGAGTACATTACCACGTTATGAGCTGTCAGCCTCATTAGAAAGTCAAACATCGCCTTAAATCTCCACTGCAGCTTCAAAAATAATCAAGCTAAATGGCGATTTAAGACTTAAAAATAGTCCCCAAATCAATAAAACATCCAAAGACTGATCCAGAAATATGTTTTTCCTCTTTGCCTCATGTCCTTATACATATATTTACCATCCCCCGCCCTCCACAGACTTTAAACAGTCATAAACTTACCACCTCTGCACAGCCAGCGAGGCAGAAAGACAGCCAGCAGGCCGTTAAATCCCAAACGAGCTCAAATTTCCTGTTAAAGCAAAATGTTTGACGGCGCTAATCAGACCCACTTACATAACAATTGTTTTCGTTACGTTTGAAATGTGGGTGATGTTTGGAGAAGAAACCCAGAAGGTTTTTCATGGCAGCGAGCGCCGCCCTCCTGCCTTAACCGTTTTTTCCTGGAAGAGAAGCTGAACTGGGGCCTGAGAGAGTGAAGGCATGAGGGAGGGGACGAGTGTTTGTCAGGGTGGGCATCAGAAAGGACAGCGAGGAAAAGGTAAGAGGAAGCACTTGAAGGGCACAAATACACAAAACCCAGTTTATAATATAACACACACACACACACACGCAGAGAGAAAGGTCAGAGGAGGACACACAACACTCAGGAGATAATCGGCGGAAACAAAAGCCATCGCTTTCCTCCCGCTGCGGGACGATGAAGAGGAATCTGTGTTTTTAGCGCACGTGTTCGATTCCAGAGCGCTGTGGGTAACAAACACATTCCAACCAAATCACTCAATTATCTGTGCCTGGAATTCAACCTAAACACACACACACACACACACACACACACACACACACACACACACACAGTGTCGCCTGAGGGAGAGCGAGCGCTGGAATTCCAAACTCACTTTGTTTCCAAAAAAGCAGAGGAATCCTAAAAACGTTCCGACGATTTGGAGCAAGTGGGGATGGGAGGGGGGAGAGAAATTCTTCTGCAGAAGTGCGGAGTGGACAAAAATGGTGTGTGGAGAGAGTGGCAAAAAGTCAATGTATGCTAGTGAACTCTGCAAGGGCGTGCGCGCGCACACACACACACACAAATATAGACACACCGCAGAATTTGGATTGAATTTCATCATATTTATGCTGCCATCAGTCGCAATAAATACACGCGGCGGTTGATGCAGTCAAAGGGAAGCCATGAAGCCTTAGGTGCGGGCATGTTTACAGCGCACTGAGGAATGGACGAAGAGGTTTGTCCTAAAAATACACAGACAGCAACGACCACAACAACAGCGGTCAGTGAGCAGGGAAAACAGTGAGAGGTCAGAGCGCACAGAGCCAGGAAGCCACAGGTATGAACCACCGAACACACTCTGGAGAGTGTTTCAGCAACATGCAAACACAATAAAAACAGTGTTTTATTATTGGAGGCTGGGAGCAGTGACCGTGCTACGTACTGTAGCTACGCCCCCACATGTAATAGAGATCAACTGTGGCCCTGCAAGTACGCTCTGCTTTCTCTATGCTGGTGTTTGGGAGATGGACAGCTTGAGTGAGTATGTAAGTGTGTGTGTGTGTGTGTGTGTGTGTGTGTACGATGGCAGGCAAATAAGAGTTCCACTCATATTTTATAGAATTTTAAAAAGCTAATAAATAAATAGCTGCAGCCCTTTCAACATGATGGGAAAACGAGACGGCATCGTATAATCACAAGATGAGTGTTCATGCGTGTAGGGTTGTATTTCTGTGATCGGTTAAACGTTGGAACCAACTGCAGAACAAGCCGTGACACCTGTGACTCATGGGAACTGGGAGCCAGGCTGCAACAAACCAGCTTCAGACGCTCTCTGGCAGGAGCTCCACCGTGGCTGGATCTCTCTGCTGGTGTTTGTGATCAAACGTCCAGATCGACACATGCAATTTGATTTTGAATCGGCCGATTGTCTTCGCTTCGGTGGAAAAATCGTGGAGAAAGAAGCGTCGCCTGTTTCATTTCCAGCTTTTTTTTTTGCCTCAAAACATGCTGGCTCAGCGTGCATGCTCTCTCTCAGGAACACCCCTGCTTCGTTTTTTCACAACTCGACACATTCACACAGGTCTTCTAATGCCGGAGAGCAGTTCAGGGTCCAGTGTGTGGCTCATGGGCAGCTATGCGGGCAACTGTCCGGGAGTCAAACCGGTGAACGTTTGGCTACAAGCCCAGTTTTTCTACCTCGAGGCTGCTGATGTCTTTCCCACAAATGTAGTTTACGTCTGGAAACAAAATGGAGAAAGGATCGACCAACAGACACACAAACATACAGACACTCCCTTTCCGCTCAAAATCAGAATTGAGAACAGAGGTTAAGGTCAGAGTTCAGAGGGATCAATGACCACAATCCTGCTCCATCATGCCGTCTGCTTCCGGACCTGTGCGTCCGTTTGAAGCGGGCAGGAAGGCGTGCCTGTAACCAGATAGCAGCGTGTGCAGCGCCGGAGAAATCAAGCCAGGTCAAATAGTGGAGTCATTACCCTGATTGAGGAGAGCGATTAGTGCTGTCTGGTCAGCGAGAGACAGGAGAGAAACCGTCTGGACACTTTTGTCCGTTGGGGGAAAGATGATTTCACTGAGCAGACGGCCTTTTGGATGATGACGTGTGTATCTACGGTGGCTCTGAGTGGTCAAACAACACGACCGGAGGCAGAAAATCAAATCTGTTCCGACAAATTTACGGACGAAAAAGTTCGGAGTCTGAGTGTAAATGTTAACACAACGTGACGAAAACTACGGACTTGATGTGTAAAGGCCTGAAGTGAACTGAATACACAGTTTGAATTAGTTTCTTTTCATCCCTTCTCTTTTCTCCTATTATACTAATTCCTTCCCTTTGATCAGACACTCCTCCTCCTGCCTCCGTCTCTCTCTCTTCCGCCGGTCACGGATCAATGGTACCTCCCTGGTTCACAGCCCCCACCGGGGAATCAACACACACACACACACACACACACACACACACACACACACACACACA
>NW_022280041.1:2026808-2035085 GCF_004355925.1 Anarrhichthys ocellatus | reverse complement strand
ACACACACACACACACACACACACACACACACACACACACACACACAAAACGCTCACAAACACGTGAGCCTCTTGCACAGACGGAGCAACACTATCGAACATGCGGTCAGTGGATACAAATAGGCTCACTTAAAACAAAAAAGCCACAAGAGCTTCAGGGATATGAGCATGAATAAAAGAAAGTGCTATTTAGTTTAAAAAAAAAACCACAAACCAAATCAGAGCTTGACACTAATAATACGAATCAAACTGAAGCTCACAGAGTGCGTTTTGTTGTATAATATGCATGAAAGCTTCTTTGTTCGCTGTGCAGTTCAAGTTTCAGGCGTGTGTTTATGTGAATGTATACAAGCATGTGTCTCCATGTATGTTTGTGGGTGTGTGTGTGTGTGTGTGTGTGTGTGTGTCTGGCTGAATCCCAGCCCTGTGGAATCCTTCTGGACAGCAGAAGTCTTTCTCCTGAATGCTCGTCTCCTCGGTAGAAAAGCGGCTGCATTGTTTTAGTTAATTCTTCCATCAACCGTAAACAATACACACACATCACGCACACGCACACGCACAAGAGGGTTACCGTTTAACCTCGACAGAACATGGAACAGAAGCTGGACTTGATTGCCGAGCTGTGGTCGAGCGGGCCAAATCTAATGAGCCAAAGATCCCCGGTCAGAGTGGAAAGAATCGACGAAGGCAAGTCTGCCGTATTCGCGCGTGTGTGTGAGGGAGAAAAAGAGAGAAAGGGGGAGAGAGACAACGGCAGAAAGTGATGGAGAAAAAAGGCTGTTTTGGGCAAATATGTATTATGGTGCTCAGGAGCAAAACACTTGCCCACTGCAGCGACAAAGAGTTGGATTCCTGGCAGGGGTAACCCCGGATTGGCACGCTGTTATTCAAAATTCAAAAAAAAGATACCGGTTTGAATTGCGCAGAAAGGGACAGACTGAACTAACTAGAATCTGGACACTGTTCAGTTAAACTCCCGTGGCTTCAGTTCCTGTCGTAAATGCCATCGCTAGAGCCGCTACAAGTTAGCCGGAGCCAGCTAGCCATGTGCAGCCACAACGTTCCCCATAAACTGTGCAGCCATTCCCGTCACAGTTTATGGAGAACTTGAAGTCAGCCATCATCTACTGTCCGTTTCTTTTACGATGAACATAGAACCTGATGACGCCAGGTGTGTCGGAGGAGGCACTAGGTTGTCTACACTCTCCTCCGATCAACACGGGAATGTTGGCCAAAAACAACGTCAAAGGTTTAGCGTGCGAGTGTACCTGAGGTGCAGGTCTTCGGAGTATTTCAGACAGGCGTAGATGAACTCTTTGAGCTGGCAGTAGACTTTTGGCACAAACTCGGAGAAGGGAAGCTTCTTGGGGAAGGGAAGCTGGATAAAAAAAAAAAAAAGATTAAGTGAGATTTGATTACATTTTTTTGCTTCACATTTAGTACACAAGCAACCTGACATGAGTCTAGATTTCACTTCTGGTGAGATTCTACATGAAAGATGTGCTTTCTGTGGACGATATGACACTGAAGCCTGTTTATTTGCTTGTTTGTTCATTCTGAAGCATCCTGATCTGCTCTCTCTCTCTCTCCCTCTCTCCATCTCTACCTTGTCCAGTTCGGGGTCCTCCATGGGAAACTGGGAAGTGTAGTGTTTGTACTCATCTTCTGTTGAGACTGGGATCGGACTGAAGTTATCCTGGTCCAACACCTGCCTGGAGAGGAGAAGGAAAGAAATAAATAATCTTCTATTTTCACAGTTTAAAACAGGAATGATGGAGATGCCATCAGTCTCTCTCACACACACACACAAAATCGTCCCATTGGGGGTCATTGTAATGCTTGAGGTTTTCTTACCACCCTCCCCTCCTTCACCACCCCCCCCCCCCCCCCCCCCCCCCCCCCCCCCCCCCCCCCCCCCCCCACTTCTTGTTGGCGCTCCAGAGTTCGGACGTTCCAACGTTCCATGGAGAGGCCGTGAACTGGAGAGCGCTCCCTCTCCAACAATACAACACAACATTCCTGTGGCTTCCCCAGTGTGTGTGTGTGTGTGTGTGTGTGTGTGTGTGTGTGTGTGTGTGTTCGTGTGTGTGAGAGAGAGTGTGTGTTTGTTTGTCCGTTCTCGCTTCAAGTCCCTCTGGTGTCATTGGACAAAAGCGATGGTGAAACAATGGCATGTAAGCCCAAACACACACACACACACACACACACACACACACACACACACACACTTGTAAGGGTAGTACCCATTCTGAAGGGTAGAGAATGTTCCGGACGTTTGCTTTAAAACACTTCCTCCCTCTGGCTGGTCGTAAAACTTCAAAACCAGGACGCTTCCCACAAACCAACAGTGGTGTGTGTGTGTTTCACCCTTATGACCCTACGACTAGAAAGGGGAAGATCAGTGCAGCACGCACTCGGCTACTGAAAAACAAACACCGAGCGCCTAAACATGCCCAAGGCACCACTTTTTCTCTGAAACGCTTCCGCCCTGCACACCAGCAGAGGTTGGTGATCTCTCGGTGCTCGGTACCTGAAGGTGACGTTCCATCTCTTGAGCAGGATCTCCCCGTACTGCTCCCTCATCTCCAGCAGCATGTCGAACAGCTGCGACACGGGGAAACCGTAACCCTGCAGGAGAAGGAAGACCAGAGCAACCAGTCAGTGTCCAGCTGCAGCTGAAACTACCTCTCATTACCTGCAAATAAATCACACCAAAACAACAAAAACCTCTTAAAATAAAACAGTGGTGAATGCACATTCGGAGACGTTCTTGAGAACGGGTGGATTCAGCCGTTCAGCGGCACCTCATCACTTCCCGTGAAGGACTTTGGAGCATCGTCCCGTCCAGTCATCACTTCGTCCCCTCTCACTCATCTCAGACCGTTTCTCCCATCCGGTTCTAACCCACATCCCCTCTATCCCCCCCCCCCCGTCCCTCCATCCTCTCATCCGTCACACCCAATCCATCCCGGTCAGTTCATCCAGCGGAGGATACAGAGACGGGAGAGCAAACTGCCATCAGATGATAAACTTCTAAAATGCTCGACTTGAGAATGAAAGTCTCTTTTTCGTGATTGGCAGCAGTCCATATTTTTTAGAAACCCCAAAACTTGCTTTGAACAAGTTTCATGGGGCCCTGGGGGCAAATAGCTTTGCTGGCATAAGAACGAACCGTACAAGAACACCAAAGTGGAAAGAAAAACGTTGGTAATAAACTCTGCCTCTCACAGTTAATCACACACACGTACCTGCAGTGTGTCAGCAAAAAGCACAATGAGGTTCTTCAGGTCCAGCACCAGGTCCGGGTTGTCACAGTACGACTGCGGAGACAGAGGAGTGCGTGCAGTTTATGCTGACAAAGTCTCGGCATTTCATTAGCGGGTATTTTTGGGGGTCGCTCGTGTCCTTACAGAGTGCGTCCTCAGGGCGGCGATGAGTTTGGACAGCGCCAACTCCCACAGCTCCTCCACGTACGCTCTGTTGACCAAACCCTGCGTGGTGTGAAGGACGTGGTCCTCCACCACGAAGAAGCTGGAGGAAGACAGACAACAAAGACAGAGCGTAAACACAATGAACTACAAAGATTTACTTATTTACACAAAACCCGTAAAAACATTTAGTTTTATGTTGCAGGCAGATATAAAACAATAGTGGAAACAGGTTGTAATGACAGATGTATTATTATTTTGTTTCTTAATGTTTGTGTCTGCCTGCCTTGTGTAAATAAAGGTTGAATGAATGACAAAAAGACAACTTCAGTTGTCTCAGAACAATGGTAGAGAAACAGAGAAATGGGATGGCATTTTCCAAAACGTCAAATGGGAAAAACAGACCTGGGGGTGTGTGCGCCATTGTGTGTGTGTGTGTGTGTGTGTGTGTGTGTGTGTGTTTAGCCCAGGCAGTGTTTATAAAAGCATCTGCTCCAGTCAGAAGGAATAATAGCAATAAGCCAACCACCATCACACACACTCTATCAACCGTCGTGTGTGTGTGTATGCAATGGGAAGAATTGGATAGAGTGATAGATGAGAGGAAAAGCATAAGGAGGGAAGGGCTAAGTGAGTGTGGCCAGAGAGAGAGATGAAAAGATGTCAAATGGTCAGAAGTCACTGAAACAAAATGAGATGAGGTGTCGCTAAATGCTGAATGTTCTCTCTCTCTCTCTCCCTCTCTCTCTCTCTCTCCCCCCCCCCCCCCCCCTCCTCCTCCTAGTTACACAGAAGGCCGAGATGGAGAGGTAAAGGGATGACATGTGGATGCGAGGATGGAGAGGTTTGTGGTTTGGGTGGATGAACGTCTGACGGATGGATGGAAGGGAAGATGGATGATAAATGGATGACTTGACAGAAGAAGTGGATCTATAAATCATTTGGAACTACAGTTCCCATATTTGGGGGCATTTGGGATGTAAACAGGAAGTAGACCGTTCATTAGCTGTGGGCTAAAACTTAAAACGTGATGATTCTCAGGCAGGTTCTGGAGTTATACATTATTTTTCCTTTGATTTCTAAGCAGATCGTTTTACGTTTATTCACAATGGACATCAGAGATAATGATATCCTCGGGATGTGTAGATCACACATATGTTAGAATTGAGTTATGATTCCAAGGAGAGGAACGATTATTGACGCCAATATTGACACAAAAATCCCTCGGAGCAACAGACTACAAGTTTGCTTTAATAATTTGTTTCTGTTGGGGACAAAAATTGTTCAAAAGTGAATTATACATTTGATGTCTGACGTATACTCTTTTTGTCTCTGTTAAAATAGTCATTATGGAAGAAAACATGTTTCTATTTTGTCTTAAATTAAATTTTCAATTCAGCTAAAATCTCAAAATCTGAAGATATTCAAACCCGTGAAGACTGATGAAGAGGTTAATTAAAGATGGAGGGGGAGAGACTTACCCGACAATCTGATTGAAGTAGCGCCTGTATCCCTCCAGAGTTTCATGCTAGAAATGTAAAAGAACAAAAACAACACGTACGGAGGGACGAGAGAGAAACAGAGTCTGTACAGAGAGATGAAAACAATCGGCACCAAATAGTATACGATATGATTTTTAAGCATAAAACCGTCCGTTTGTTCAATATTCCCATTTACGGTAACAGTTAACAGAAGTTATAGATTAAGGAGTGTGTGTGTAGGTGGGGTGTTGTTAGGAGTGTGTGGGCATAAAGGTGCATTCACACACACACACACACACACAGTGACGGTGCAGGGTCATACCATGTTAGAGTGGGGCTGCAGCACAAGGCGAGCCTGTTTCCTCCTCTGCTTTCTGTAGTAGTTCTCAAACACATCACGCAAACCCTAAAACACAAAGTAGAGATCAGGACGGACGGACAACACGAGGTATTCCAGTGTTTGAGGAGTGTCTCACCGTTACAGTAGTGCAGTTTGAAGCTATAAAACAAAGCTGGCAAAACCTTATGTTCTGACATGAACAGCAGCCAATAACGTATTAAACAATAACTAACTGTAGCTAGTTAAAGAAAACGTGTCTGGATATTCTCAATCCGTGAGGTTCTTTTTCGTCCCATTTTCCATTATTCATTTATTTATTTTGTTCGCCATTTTCAGCAACTTGCAATTCTTCCTTCCTTGGAGACCACGACAGGACGCTGGCACTGAAAAAGTGATCATCAATCATCTATACTAACGTCACACAATCGTTCCTCCGTTTCAACGACTCAAACTAATAATAAATCATAGGTTTTTTTGGCGGCGATTTGCTCAATTTAAACTAAATAAAGAATCAATAAATTCTCTGATGTTATTCACATTACTAGGCAAGACATTTTATGTCTCATATGTCTATGTAATACCGTTTCAGCTGTCTGGATCACGGCTTCACACTCTTTAAAGTCAACTGGAGAACATGTGGGCCAAACTGTGAAGCTTTCAGGGAAGGATGAATTTAACGAGGTATTAAAAACCCAAAAGGTTAGAACCACTGAATGATGGGAAAGGTTAGATAAGGTCATGTGTGTGTGTGTGTGTGAGTGAGTGTGTGAGTGAGTAAGAAAGGGAGATAGAGAAAGTGTCTTTGATGACCGGCACTGGTTCAGTTTCGGTTGGCGTCGCTGGTCAGACATCAAAACTAACAACACACAGAAGCAGCTTTCTGAACTTGTCCAGCTCGTATCTTTTCCTTCCATTACGCAGACGCTCTCTCTCTTTTATCTCCCTCTCTGCTGTGTGGGAGAAACGTGGCCTATCTAGGAACCCAGACCAGGACCCGGAGTCCTCGGTGAGCTCAGAGATAAGGAGGCAGATAACAGGCTCCCTTAGCTCCTGACCAGCAGCGCATGTATGTCTACACTGCTGACCAGCAGGCTCTGAGTGACTCTACATGTAGATGTGTGTGGTGACCAACACCTGCTATCACCAAGATAAGAGGTAGAAAGATACGGGAATAATCACAGAGACTTGGGGTAATTTAACAAACACATCTTTGTGTTTTACTAACTCCCTAAAGACTCTTAGTGCCATTAAACCAAAGTAAACTAGAGCTAACCGCCAACCAGTCAGCTGGTTCTGCTGTTTGTCTATAAGGTCATTTAAAGAGAACAAACAAGTCAGATTCCTTGCATGTGTTTGCATGCTTGTAGCAGATTCATTGACAGTAGACGATGCTTTGAATGTGGATGATGCTGCGAAAATGTCATCACATCATTATTTTATCCTATGAAGACATCTGTGTGAAACTAGAGCATAAATCTATGAGTTAAGGCTAAAACAACCTAAAACAATCGCTATTCAAAGAAGTTATGCGGATCCAAATGCAGAATAATAAAACTAAAGCTCCAGAGGGGAGTTCTGCACTGAAGCCGGGTTACGTTCTTTAATCCTTTAGACTGACCCTCGGCTGAACATTGTCCATTGAAAACAAATTCAAAGTTAAAAACAAAACACTAAAGTGGATGGAATAAAGTTTCACTGGTTGTAATCCAGAGGTGTTTTGGAACCGTTTAGTTTGATGTCGAGAGGCGACTAAACCGCATTCTGCAATTCCCAAACTGACCCTCGGCTGAACAATGTGTATTCAACCAGCGAGCGGCATCAAACGGCCGTGAACTCCTCGCTATACTGAGCTCAGAGGTGTGTGTGGGTGTGAGCATAACAAAGCAGTATTGTTCCGGAGGGCTACGACCGCTGGAACTTTAAAAAACATGGAAACCAAAAGGAGAGATGGAGGCCGAGAGAAGAAAGAGAAGAACGGATGAAGATGGAAAATGTGGAGAAAGTGGTGGTCTTGATTGCAAAATCCAGGTTTACTAGAAAAATAAATGAAAGCTTTACACGCACGTGTGCCTGTGTGAGTACAAGTCGCTCTCATTTAACAATCAAACTGTGTGTGTGTGTGTGTCCAGGATTTTCCAGTCGAACCACCTGGCCGCTAACTCTTTCTTTTCTAATGGTAAGTCCACGTCTGTGCCCAATGGCCTGTCACTCAAAGTGTATGTGTGTGTGTTTGAGCGACAGAGGGAGGCTGACCTCCGAGGTGAAGAGGTCAGACCTTTCAACACCTTGCCGAGACTAAACACACTTCTTCCCAATCTCTCATCCTTCACTCTCTCTTTCCTTATCCATGTTTTCTTCCTCCCCTCTCTCTCTCACCCCGTGGTCACCCCTCTCTCTAACCTCCCTCCCTCCCTCTCTCTGTGTTTTCACCCTTGTCTTCCTGTTTTTGCCCTCTTTAACCTCCTCGCGACCTCCTTCCCTCCCCTCACTGCCTTATCGCTCGGTAGCCGGTTCACTCTCTCTTTTCTCCTTCCTGTAAACGTCGGGAGTCACTCCTCCGCTGATCTCCCTCCTCCTTTTGTACCACGACCACTTGTTCAACATTTAAGCTGTAGTTATGCAGAAAAGCCTTAATCATCCATTACATCTACCTCCTCTGTTCCTCCCCCCTTCCCTCTCTCTCACTACTATCATGTGTTCTCACCCCTTTAAACTTCCTCTCTTCCCTCATCTCCTCCTCCTCTATCATCTAACCTTGCTCACCCAATTGCTCTTTACTTCTCCCCCTTTCTCTAACCTCACTCTCCCTTTTTTTTTGTTGCTCCCTCCCTCCATCGCTCTCTTACCCGTTCATTTCTGTCAAAGTTCATACACTTCCTGTCCCCCTGCCAGACACACACACACACCTCAAATGTGCAGCTAATCCAGTCATGGCCCAGTCAACACCTCCACCCATTTTCGCTTTCGCTCTAACTGAGATGACACACACACACACACACACACACACACACACACACACACACACACA
>NW_022280041.1:2020099-2026798 GCF_004355925.1 Anarrhichthys ocellatus | reverse complement strand
CACACACACACACACACACACACACACACACACACACACACACACACTCTCTCTCTCTCTCTCAGTGCAGCAGCCTGGTTGGAGTGAAGCCAGGCCTTATCTCATCATATACATCTCTGGACAGAAACTTTTAGGGCAACACTAACTGTAGAAAGTTGGTGCCAAACATCAGATTTTTGTTGCCGAAACTGAAAACACAGTTGTCCTTTTCAGTCACATTTATCTTTTGAGTAGTTAAGATACTATTCAGTTACACGTCAGTGTATGCATGTCACGTGTGTGTGTTGTACGTGCTTTGTAGGATCATTTCGGCCTCGGCCCTGAAGACTTCACACATTTCCTTGTTGTGTAAAGGTTCATCTGGTCCGTCGGGCTGGACAGTTCAGCACCGCGGACAGCGCTGAGTTTTCTATGGTCTTCTCTTCCTCATCCGACCATTCATCATAAAACTAAGTCCTCCACACAAATCAATATGAACTACGAAACTCTGGTAGTTACAGAGTTATATTTTCAGTGATGAGCACATTCTCCTGCTGAATGTGTAGTTGACCAATCGGATAAGCTTTGTCAGAGCCACTTGTAGAATACATGTGATGAAAAGTGTTAGATGCAGATATTAGAAGTGGTTTATAACAGGAATTAATCGTAGTTAGAGCTCACCATCATCAGATCAGGCTGTGCTACAAACAGCAGGAGCGAGATGAACGGATGAAGGTTACTCACCAGCACAGTGTAGATATGCAGACAGCGGTAAACCGGGGAGAAATCCACCAAGTCCTGAGCTCCTGGGACCTACGGAGAGAAAGACCACTCGCTGTTCAGAACTCCTCTCATACACAGTAACGTTTGTATTGTTACTGCTGTTGTTTTGACAACACGCATGTATTTACGTCATGCAAATAAAGCAAGTTGAACCGTAAATTTCAACGAGAGCAAAAAGTAACTTCAGAGGAAAATGTGGAGACAGAAGTCCATTTTGTTTTGTAAGTGAAAAGTAGAAGAGCGAGAGAGAGAGACAGACAGAGAGAGCGACAGTGAGAGAGAAAGAGAGACAGACGGAAAGAGAGACAGAGAGAGAGCGAGAGAGAAAGAAAGAGACAGAGAGAGAGCGAGACAGAAAGAGAGAGAGAGACAAAGAGAGAGAACGACAGAAAGAGAGAGACACACGGGGGAGGGGGGGGGCAAACATTCTGCATCATGTCATTATTTTGTCAGTGTCACCTCCTCTTCTTCTCTCCATCTATCTAACCATCACCCCCCCCTCCCTCCTACATCCTCCGTCTCCGGGAGAACAACACGGTGGCAGTTTACCCATTTTAACACACAAAGCAAAAGAGGATGTGCCCTCCTGCCCTCTGGAAAAAGTTTGCTTTCTGTAAAATTTCACACACAATGCCAGCTTTGATGTGACCGCACACACAGAGAGTCCTGAGACAAGGCAAACAAGGCAAAGACAGAGGTGTGTGTGTGTGTGGGGGGGGGACTAGACTTAGGGCTGGACCCGAATGTGATTTGTTCGTCGGGTAGGTATTCAGGTTTTTTAGCTGTCGTTTTTTCAACCCCTTGGGATTACAAACACACCAAACCTTTCATACAACACTAAAGATTAACTTAATTGTTAAAAATAAAAGCCTTTAATTAAACCGTAAGACACGTGTTGAAGCGTTATGGCGTCCATCTCAGCAGAGAACAGACAAATGTCTCGCTGACTCGTCCGGTGTGACGGAGACGAGCCGAGCGGCCGTTGTTTGTGCCGAAAAAGCTGAAAAACGCCACCGTGTAAAGAGTCCGTCTTCACTCACACAGAGGAGGCATAACAAAAAAAAGAAAGGACAAGAAAAGAAGAACAAAGGGAGCAAATAAAAATAGGATGACACAGGGGGACGACTGTAAATGAAGGGAAGGGGAGAGACATGGCGTGAGGAGACGAGATGCCGACGGGTTGGCATCGCCGCAGCCAATCGGCGCCAACGCGGTCGTAACCCGAGGCGGCCGCGGGGTCAGGCCTTTGTTCGAGCCAAGGTCTTCCCGTGAAGAAGGTTGAGTCAAGTTTACAGGACGTAAATAAGCCGAGGGGGGACGACAGGGACCTGAAAACAGAATGGCAGCACTGGGGGTGACAAGTTCAGCCCCATTCTCCTCCACTTCATTGTACTTTGCTTTCCTCGAGCGTGAACAACAAAGCACTTCTGATCCCGCGCGGGGCGACTCCAAGAGTTCAGCGCCGAAAACGCTTTGTGCCCACAGGATTTCTACAAGTCCGTCTGTAAACACGCTACCGAAGCACTTAAACATCCTACAGCGCCTCGATGTGGTGCGTGCTTCGTAAGATAATTTGATACAGTACGTGGACAATATGGAGGACTACAGGATCGGGGTTTGTCTTCTCTGTGACTCAACATGAAGCAGTGTCTCCTCCTTAAGATTCACTAAACTCTCAACAACAAGAGATAAATGTGATGTCAACGTCACAATAAAACCTGTCAAGCATAAATATAACCGAGACATTGTAGTCGAATTAAAGTGATGCGATGATGTTAATTAAGAGACTTTAAAAGTCTTTAAAGTGGACTTGTCTTTTACTTTGACTCGACTCTGATCTACTGTTAACATGAATCAAACGTCACTATTTTTGTGGACTTTATTTAGCACATACTGTAGGTTCGTGGTGTCGAGCAAACACTGGTGCTCTTCAGAAGTTCAAGTCAGTTGTCTCCCGCTCATGTTGTCCTTTTACCCGTGTCCACTGGGTCGGATTACGCTCTCACTGCAATCTAACCGCACCAGGGTTTGTTTTGGTCAGAACCAGAGTAGATTACTGCGATTACAACGGCCCAAACCAAGCTTTATGTGCTTCTATAGATCTAATATTCACTGTGATGTCCTCCAACGCTGATGACATCTGACTGCTGTTGGAGTGGAAGATGTTGACGAGGAATGGAGATACGAGACGAGGAGAGCTAGGGCGAGAAGGGTTACGAGGAAGACATGAAAGAAGACAGAAGGACATGGAGGAGACAACAAAGAGCCTGCGACATGAAGCAAGTAAATGTGAATGGGACGGACACATTTGGATGAGATTCTTGTTGGAGATTAGAGGACGTGACATCCAATCCCTTCTTTATCGTCTAGCTTGAGAGGACGGAGACAGGACAAGTTAAAATACTTTGTGTGCGAGTGGTTGCAGTTCTCTCACTTCATCGTCCTCTTCATCCTCCACATCCAGAATGCCAGAGTCCTGTTCCGACACTGGACTGCCGCCCGCCACGCCGCTGTCCGTCCCCGCCCCTCCTCCCGCCGCCGCCGCCTCCTTCCTGCCGCGTCGGCCAATCAGGGTCCTCGGCTGTGTGTCCAACGAGCGCTGCAGCTGGGCCTGAAGCACAACACAGGAATAAACATCAGCCGAGCCACACGGGTCACATCCAAAAGATTATTTTCTTTTCTCCTTCAGTTATTTCCTACATTTCCCAGAACACCTTTTCAAAAAAGCCAAAGAGGAGGAGGAAGGGGAGCTTGTTGCGTTTAGCTTTTTTGGCGCAACTTCAGAGCTGCTCTTTGATTTTGAGGGTCTGACACCAAAACCAGATGTTTACCGAGAACAATTACACACCGTCTGCAACCAAACTCAAACTGTAGTGGTGCAGATGTGTGCTACAACCACACTTTATAGGAGAGAGAAATAACAATACGCCAGCTAACAAAAGAGGCATTTAGCCGATTTCAAAGACGTCGAAAAGCTTAGAAATTGCGGATGAGGAGATCACTGCTCGAGACCTTTGGGGGGAAAAAACCTGCCACTCCTTGTCCTATGAAAACACTCGTGGAAACAACCTTTACAAAGTGATTTACCAAAGCACCTAAGAATACACCAGAGGGAGAAGGGCAGGAAGGGAAGAACAGGAAGGATGAAGAGTCTATGAATCCGAAGACAAAGCACATAAAATTAGCGCTGAGGACTTGAAAAGGGAGGCGGGGTCATCTTCCATGTTTGATTTAAGCTTTTGAGTGTCAAAAAACGTAATTCAAATTTGGGTGCGCTAATAAGCTAAGAATCTAAAAAGAGTTAAGTTTACGTGTTGAATTATATCACAAAATGTGTCCATTTTAAAATAAGTTAATATGGCAACAATTTAGATAATGCAGCAATGATCCTATTGGTGAAGTTTCACAAATTAAACTAACAAAAAAAGGGGTGTGGCAAAGACAAAAGGGAATGGAAATGCAGCCCAAAATATCGCAGAACAATGCAATATCTCATGCAAACAAAGACTGCGTCACTGTTTGGGGAACACAAGGTATCATGGGAAATGCATCCTTTTCTATTGTTGTACACTATATAGATATTATAGATAGTTTCCTCCATTCTGTTATATTTTGCAGCTTTCTTAACACTTATTGGATTTGTTCATCAAACAGCGCCAACTCTTCAGGTCCTTTTGAACTCATTCTCAGCTTGGCGACCATTACATTTCTGTGGGAAAACCCGAAGCTAAGTGCGTCTTTCCATCCACACCCAGATCGATGTGAATTCTGCTTCCTGTGAACGCCCTCGCCAGCACGTAGGCTACCTTGCGCGCTTGAATCGGTCGATGTAAGACGTCTATAAATACATCAGAGGCTTCGATTTGTGCCTTTAATGACGGAGTTAATGAGAAAAACTGGTGTGGATGTGAACAAAGCCGGACAAACACAATATCGGTGATGTTGGAAGAATACAATGCCATCTTTGATCTAATGCCCACACACATGGCAGACGAATGAGTCATATCAGACAACAAGTACAAACAGAATGGGTGGAAAGTCTCATTTGTCAGGATAAAAAGGTTCGGGGGGGTGAGTAGGTGGGGACAAACATGAATGTGCCAAATTGTGGCCTCTCCTCTGAAGGCCAGAATAGGTAACAGAAAAACTCGAAATACGCTCAGCAACGAGTCTTCTCAGCAAATCTTCCAGAATAAATGGCGAAACACCGAATGAATGGCAGAAAGAGAAATGGCACAGACCTCAAAAACACAAAGTGAAGAGTCTTGTCTTGGGTTTTTGTTCTCCGCGCGGCGTTCCTTTCTAATCCCTCAAAAGCTTGTTTTCTTTCTCCCCCACACAGAAGTGAACATAGCTAGACCTCAAAAGACGGCGACCCACGAAAGACGGAGAGAACGACATAAGAAAAGCATCTCTCTCCGGCAGTACGCGACGCCGCAGATACGGACGTCAGCACCTGCGTCAGAGGATTCCACTCAGCGGCCGAATTTGGCTTTTTTAAGCATTCGTCAACAGGTGGATGTGAAGTGAGTCCTGAGGAATCCACCGGTTACACCGAGCTCTGTGGCACAACAGAACCCTTTTTAAGCCCGGCCTTTTGTCGCGTTTCTCTTCAGGGGCGGCACTCGAAGCTCGAGTGCGGGAATGTGCGTCATCTCTTGCGCAAGAGAGAGAGCAAAGGAGGCAAACATGGAGAGGGGGATGAAGAGGATGGAGAATGAAGTGCAGGACGAAGAAGGGAAAGGAGGAATAGGAGAGAAGAGTGGGGGAAAGGTGGTGAGGAGGTGAAGAGGAGGCATGAGGAGAGTGAGAACGAGCTGCCGGGGATGAGGAGCAGAATCCAAGCCACACTATAATCCATTTAGAGCTAAATGACTCTAAATGTTCCCTAAATGATCCGATATTACACTGTGGCAACACCACGAGGCAGATGTGTGCTCCGCTGACTAACTTCAAGGCGATTTACTGTCCTCTGTGTGGCATTTGCGGCCACCAGCGCGGAAATTGACAAACATTGCAAGCGAGGGGAGCAAAGTGGCAGTGATCGCTGTGTTGACAGGTGGTTTCTACTGGCTGCTTATTGTGGGAATGAAATAGTTGCATCCACGCTATTCTCTGACAATAGAACAGAGGCTCGTGGAGTGACGTCGTACGTACTTATTTTGGAAAAATAGATAAATGTAATTACCGTTTTCTTCAAAAAAAACTAAACTATTGCCAGCTGTTTAGTTGTTTTCCAAAACAAAGAAGGCAAAATATACTGAAAAACAAGATTTGGAATATAAACCGATGGCTCAACGATAAGACTGCATATCGAACCTCAATCATTTTTGACATTTGACTATTAGTCGTATTGACTTCTCCGTCCATAGAAGGCGGACAGGAGTGGAGGTGGGCGGGTCCATGAGATCTGCGTCCATGTACAAAGCCAAAGTAAAAGTAATCGGGTCACATTTCATCACGTGACTCGCGTTAGTCGGTCAAGTTAACCTCAACCAAGCTCTTGTCCTCACTCTAACTAAGTGCTTTTGTCGTCTAACTTCCTGTGAAGACGGAGCTTTATTTTGAAAAGACATGTGACGAGTGGAGACTAACAAGGTGTCCCCTGCCACGTGCAAAACTCGTACTATTTGACGAGTTGGGAGTGAACACGTGTTGGATGTAAACTCGAGTGTTGAAAAGCCATCCGAGATGTACTCAAAGTACACTGCACAGTTGTATTATGTAGTGAAATATAAATTAATGTGCCGTGAAAAGACTTTGTATGTTAAATGACTCGGACCTGACTGGAACATCCCGGCTATAGATCACTTTTTGGCAGGCCGACCCCGAGCCAGAAAAATGGTGTCCGATGGCAGTGAACTGTGGAGCATTATTCGGCAGATAACACACACACACACACACACACACACACACACACACACACACACACACACA
>NW_022280041.1:2013547-2020089 GCF_004355925.1 Anarrhichthys ocellatus | reverse complement strand
ACACACACACACACACACACACACACACACACACACACACACACACAGCGACCTGTAACAGTCCGTTTTGGTTTTCCCTGCGATGGCTGAACACAACGACGCAGCGTGTGCCCTCCGCCACCCTCGCTGCACGCACACGCATGTGTGTGTTCAGTAACTAGATACAGGTAATCAATCTTCCTCCACTTCACAGGCCCAGCAGTCTGTTTCCCATTAGTGTGTGTGTGTGTGTGTAGAACTACCGAATGCACAGCAGAAGCTCTGAACTCGTCTGTTGCTGAAAGTGAAAAGAAAAAAGGGAAAGAAGGAGATGGAAAGATGAGGAGATGGAAAGAGTGGAAGAGAGAGAAAGACGGAGAGAGACATCTTGAGAGAGAGGAGGAAATGTGACGTGACAGAGTTAAAGAGAAAGAGGGAAATGACAAATAATAAAAGAATGATAAAGACATTTCAAGAGGATTCCTCTGCCGTTTGTTTGTGTTATCATGTGACTTTGGTGAATCAAAACTTACCCTTTAAAAACACCAAAGTCACACAAACAAACAAACAAACCGATGAAGGCAGAGGTAGAACAGCAACTCCCGTTGCTCTGTGAGGTAAAATGACTGTTTTTCTCCCCCAATGGAGTCTCGTGGCTTCGACGAGAACATAACTGTTTCGGTTCAGACTCATATTGATTGTTTTCGGTGTCTGAAATACGTCCGCAGCAGGTCATAGCTTTCCTCCTCATCCTCCATTCACTCTAACTGTTTCTGATCCTCTTCTTCACTTCTTCAACATGATATCCTTATCTTCCCTCTTCCACTTCTCCTCCATCCTCGTTTCCTCCTCACCATCTTCCATCCCCCTCTTTACATATTCTTTCCTCTCTCCTTCTTTTCCTCCACTTCCATCATTTTCTTTGACTTATTCCTCCCTTTCCCTGCTGTACTCTTCCTCCATCTCTTCCTCTTCCCCTCTCTCAACCCTCTTTTCTCCCCCTCTCTCCTCTTCCTCCTCCCCTCTTCCTCCTCTTCTATGGGCATGTGGCAGCAGACAATAGCTCCATTGTAAGCCCTGTGCTCTCCTCCGTCTCCTCCCTCCATCCCCTCCTCCTCCTTCCCCAGATCTATTTATTTTCACATCCTCGGTCGAGGGAGCTGTAACGACGGCCGGGTACAGAGAGTTAGGGCTAATTTGGAACAGAGCACACCAGAGAGACACGCTGTCTGAGAGAGAAAGAGATGGAGAGAACGAAAAAAGAAGGGACAAAAGGAGAGGAAGGAAAGAAGAAGAAAGTCTAATTTGTTCCTCCACACACACATAAACACACTTCCTTCTGATTGAGTGCGAGCGCTCCGAGCCAAACATCTGATACTACAACATAATCCCAGTATCAGTGTCAGGACTGCCGGACCACTGGGGTTTCCATAATCTCCCTTGTAATTAGTGGTTAGAGGAGTTAGCGGTTAGCTTCCTCGGCGACTGCAAGTGGATTTTCTACGCCTGCGATTCCCAAAAGTGCGGTCCCAGGACCCCCACCTAAGGGTCACTGAAGGGTTCGGAGTGCACGGGCGCGGAGTGATACGTGGGGACTACTTGTGCTGCGTATGCGGCGACTAACTCCTCTGCGTCTACTGCTCGGTGTTTATGACTTGGATAAAAGATTGTCATCATTTGATCTTTATCAACTCCTTGCTTGGAGTTAAAACGAATGTTTTAACCTACAGATGGGTGACGAATTAAACGTTAAAGGGGCTTCTTAAACGCCTCCAGGACATCTTAAAGTTTCAGGTAGAGGTATCCGATTAGTGAAGCATGTGCTGCGTTTCTCTAACTGAAGTGAGGACCTTCTATCACAGGTCAACCAGAGGCAGCAACGTTTTAGATTAAGAGTGAGAAGTGATCCTCTAGTGACACCTAGAGGACAAAATACTCTTCTTCATGGCCTGAAATGCAGTAGTATGTCTGTTGTTGTAGTTCTTAATGGGTCAAATTGTGTGGGCTGTTAACGCTGTCCAACGCCGACAGATCATTGTAATATCACGTTGATATTTTAGACTTCCCTACAGAATTATCCACCATTTCCTCCGATATTTCCTGCCAGAAATTTCTTGATATTTTTGATTGCATGCCACAGTTGGGAGCCAAAAATAATGTGACACTTAACAAACTCTTAGAGTGAAACAGTGCAGAACAGGAGGACCTTATGACTGACAGACATTCGAGTGCACTGCAAACCAAACATTCATATTTTTAGAAGCAACTACTATTACGTTTTCAAATTGCTTGTTAGACCAATAGTCCAAAATCTAGAGTCATAGAGAAAAGAAAAGCTTTAAATCCTAAATAAACGATCTTATCTGAAATCTTTAATACGTGGCTGCTATGTAGCGCTTTTTGGATATTCCAAATTATCTGTATAAGACACGTGGGATATGCCGATACAGGATTTAGGAGCACTCTGTGGAGAGTGCAGTCAGAATATGCGTCTCAATTGTGTTTTTTTAGCACAGTTTGCGACACACGGAGGAGCTGGGCATCGAACCTCTTTACCTCCTGAGCCACAGAAGCCCCGACTTTGATCCTGCAGGAGAGAAACAGGCAGAAAGAGTGGGGCAAAGAGCACCAAAAGGTCCCGGGGGCCAACCGGCGTCCAAGTCCACCAGGTCAATGTGCCGATTCAGTATTCAACAGAGGAAGTCGTGATTAGAATATATATGTACGACACAACAGCCACTTTTCTCCGAGTCTCCATCCGCTCATCCGTCTGTCGTCGAGCGCTCCTTCCTCGTTCCCTTCATCCTCAAATCCCACGGAGCAACATTCCCCAAATAATGGAGGCACACAAATAAACAAGGAGGCCTCACTTTGAGCTATCAGATACCGCAAGAGAGCACAAAACACACAAACGGACACGCTCGAATAGAAATTCCTTGGCCTCGGAAAACAGAAAAACAATTAGGTAAGTGCTGAAAAGCAGGGTCTCTGCGCACTGTGTGTGTGTTCATTGACAGGCCACGGCGTCTCCTGCAGCGCCTACATGCTTGTTTACTGGCAGTGGAACCACAGAGCAACACACACACACACACGCACACACACACACACACACACACTAACAGGCTGCTTCTGATTAACAGACAGAAAGAGAAAGACATGATGGAGAACAAAAACCACTTGTGGTAAGAGAGCAGAAAGACACGCTCGTAAAACAGCGCTGTGCAGTCCTCATCAGCAAACACACACACACACACACACACACACACACACAAGTGCAATGATGTTGGTACACACAGGTAGAACTACAACATGTATCAGGCTGACACACACACACTAATTTAAAAGATAACTAAGAACATCAAAAGAACAGAAAAAACATCAAGCATCTTCAGCTTTGAACAGTTGCATTATGGGTAATGTAGGATTGAATGGACTCGATGGAAACAGCACAACCATGGCAAGAAGCAGAGAGAACTCAAACGTGTATTTTGTGCAATATAACACAGTTACTATTCCACAAGTCGAGATTTCAGTGAATTGTTGTAACGTGACAGTTGTTCTCAGCCGAGTTGTTCCCGGCTTATCGGAGGAGCTCACAATTTTTCTATTTTTACAGGATGTAACTAGTGCAAACAGTTTATTTTTAAGGTTTAAAATAAACATGTAAGACAATTTTAGGCTTCGATTTGGTGGCTTTTCCGGACGGAAGTGTACGTCTCACACACAAAGACTGTTGGAAATTCATCAATAATGTCTCTTTTTACAGCTTCTGGCTACGATAAATACTGTAATTCTGGTTTACTTATAAATCCGTCATACGTGTGTGTTTGTCTACCTGTCTGATGGCGGTCTCTCCTATCTTGTCCGAGTGTTTCCGGATGCTCTCCAGGAAGTCTCTCAGCTGCGTCATCGCCGTGTCCCGGATCTGCGTCCTCAGCTTGGGGATGTTTTCCGCCATAATGGAGCAGAACCGGTACTGACCGGCCCGCGGAAGACACGTGTGCTCCAGCTGCTCCAACGTCCGCAGCGCCGGGTAGTACCTAAAGCACGCACACACATTTATTCAATCAAACAGTCTATTGATTCCTTATGAACTTTATTTAAACTTCAGGTTCAGATCAAACTTGTCAAATCTGATTTAGTTTGGCCTCCCTGTCCTCACACATGTAGCTTTGTGGGCTTTGTGCAGATGTCGATTAAACCTGCGAGTTTCTGGTTACAGGAGGAGACACGAAACAAACACACACACAGCAATAAAACAACGTAACAGACAAGCAGAAACACACCAACAAGAAATAAATACACCTCAGGGACCTTCAGCAACACAACATCCCCAAACACGTCACTTCACACTGCAGCTCTCGAGGAGCAGTCGTTGCTGGCTGACCTCTCCCTGCTCTCAGCCGCAGGACACACAGAGAAGTTAGAAAAACACACAAACAAACGACTAATTTATGAGCAGCCAGACTCCTATCTACAGGTCAGGCCGAGGGCAGGGAGGGAAGAAGAAGAAGAAAGAGCGTCACTGTACCAAATGCTCTGGCTCCATCTAGTGGCTGGAAACAATAGTCAAAATGGTCAAAGAGCACCGCTTACTAATGACTCAGTCCACTTCCTATCTAAGTGGGGTCCAGAGCCGATGCTCCGGCTCCTTCCCCACCATTCAGAGACAGTTTTATAGTCAAGAGGGAGCACCCCAAGACCCCCCTCCTTCACCTCCTCTACGAATGAGCCCAACCCTCAAACCTAACCCTTGTCCACTTGATTTATAAACCTTTATCTGCAAAAAACATCAGCTACATACCCAGGATTTTGACACTATAATTAAAATATGTGCAAACGCAGAAAATAAAAAGTGAGATGTAACCCGAACAACAGAATCGTTAACACACCTTTTGGTTCTCATCTGCTCCTGAAGTCTGCTGTACATCTCCAGGACTGGGGAAAGCAAAGAGAGACGCAGGTTAAAACACATCGAAGCGTCATACGAGCAGAGCTGCAGATCCGTCTCAAACAAATTTTAAGCCCAAAAGTACACTCTCACGTCTAGTTTGCGTTACCTGGTAAGCAGTGCGACAGCTTGTCGATGGTGGAGGCGATGTTTCTCTGCTGCACTCGACACTTTTGCAGCTCCTCCATAGCGCTCATGAGCTGAGGAGGCGAAGGAAGCAGCGTTACTTAAGAAGTCTACAGAAAACAAGTCCTGAAGGGACAGTTTTGATATTTCCAACACTTGCCTCTTTGCCGTCACCCTGAAGACGCCTGTTGGTCTCAGTCACCTGACTCTGAGAGAGAAAAACAAGAATTAAAGTAGTCCGTCTGACGAAAATTGAGCTCACAACCTCCTGAGCTCTTTAAATCTTGGAGCGTTTCGCCATCTGCTGCTCCGTCCACTCCCCCGTCCCCTCCTCACCTTCAGCTTCTGCGCCTCCCCCCGTACTTTGAGCAGCTCCGTGATGGAGTCGACGAACCCCTGGAAGTGGTGGTTGCACATCTTCTCGATGTCGCGGTCGTGGTTCCTGATCCGCACGTCCAGCTTCTCCATGAAGAGGCCATGCTCCTGACCATCGTACACCGACCTGGGCACAAAGAAAGAGAAGACAGCGGGTAAGAAGGGGCAAGATATTGGAGATCTTTTTAAATCCTCTGAGGTCGAAGATCACTTTTATCATTAGCATAATCTCAAGAGACAGGAAAGAAAGATTTCTTGAAAGAGGAAAGGAGGAACAAGAACTAAAGGGTTCGGGACTCTAGTTGTGGACTGGTTGCTTCTACACAATGTGTCCATTAGGGGGCGCTACTGCACCTCTCTTCCTGCTCCATGTTTCCACACATTCACCAACCGCTGTCTGGATTTATCATGAGCGAGTCCACTGGGGCAGTTTCCACTTTAATTCCTTGCTTAAGGGCACGTCAACAGTGAAGGGAATACACAGCAGTGCCTTATTGTATTGTCCTTTATGTCATAGAATAACAAGAAATCGACGTACTTTACCGTAAAAAATGTAAATCAGTATCTTGTTTGACTTCATATTGAGCTGAAACAGTCGATTGAGAGAGGATGAATCAGCAACTTCTTCAAGAACAAACTTCTATGATGGCTGCTTCTCATTTTACTGTATTTACAAGGCATTCAGACTAATTATTGAAAACTTTAATCAGTAAATTTAGATTTGTAAGAGATTCAAAATGACAATAAATTCACGTCATCATTCAGCCTAAACTGTGAGAGACTCGTGGAGTAAACTAGCTTTTAACTCGAGTTGGTTTAAAACTACTGTTTAGCGTTTATAATTGTCGTATTTCTCAGTTAATTTGTCTTACATTGTCATTGTCTGCATTGTCTCTGTTTGCTTTGGTAGATCTGCACTCAACGCACTTATTTAAAATTTAAAAACATTGTAAAAATAGTCTCATATGTGCACAGATGTAGAAAAGATAAAATTATTTGTATTATTTTTGTTTACAAGACTTCTCTGTAAAAGCGATCACAGTTCTTCCTGTGTTCTTTCCCTTACACACACACACACACACACACACACACACACACACACACACACACA
>NW_022280041.1:2009748-2013537 GCF_004355925.1 Anarrhichthys ocellatus | reverse complement strand
CACACACACACACACACACACACACACACACACACACACACACACACCTGTGTATGTCTCGAACCCCCCACCCTTCCTCCTGCTGACCAGGAAATGCCCGACTTGTACAATAGAGAGCAGGTCTGACGCCACCGAGTGCTTTCTTTAGACACACAGTGTGAGAGTGTGTGTGTGTGTGTGTGTGTTGACATCAAACAAAGACATTCATAGTATTGAGGAAAGAGGCTGCCATAAATCTGAAATGAACACAATGAGCTGAGATAGTGTGTGTGTTTGTACGCATGTTCACTAAAGGTCCATAGTCTGTGCAGCCACGGCCCTCGACAAACATGAAGACACCGTCACATTCATCCTCATCCGTTCACTTTAAACTCGATGAATGAATGAATGAAAGACAAGAGAGAGCAAGTATAGTCTCCTCAATGTTGGGATGATGTTTTGCTTTTGGACTTCTCTCTCCCGTGAAGTCTCCAAACAATAGCTGGTTTCCTGACAGTGTGGACCGGTGTGTGTGTGAGTGAGCTTGTGTGTTAGCGGTGACTGGTTCTGTCTGCCTCCCAGACAAGAGGAGCACGCTTTGTACATGTTTACTGCTTTCCAACCACAGAATGCGACAAGTTAGATGTTTCAATTAAATGGGATGGGAGTAAATAGATAACGACCACCTAAAGACGAGTTATGTAGAAGTTCAACACTTGTTGTCCACTACAAAAACCTTTAAGTGTAAAATATTTATATATTATATATTTTTTAGAGGAAGAGGAGGTTAAGACAGATTTGGGAAGTTTGACACGAAAAAGTTCAAGAAAGCTGCTCTCTTTTATGACATCACTGTACACAGATATGTGTGTGTGTGTGTGTGTGTGTGTGTGTGTGTGTGTGTGTGTGTGTGCGCTCGACAGCTGGCTAAATAGGATCTTAACCCACTTAAGAGTGTGCATGCATGAGTGTGTGTGTGTGTGTGTGTGTGTCTTCCCCCGAGTATAGACTGATGACTCAGCAGGGTGTGTGTGTGGGCTGTAACAAGCTTGTGGCAGGTCACTCCCTTCACAACGACTCAGAACAAACTGAATGTCTGAGATGTGAGAATATTTTCCCCCCAGAGCTGAAATTAAAAATCATAATGCTTTTAAATACAACATATAAGGCAATGGCCTTAAAATCAAAAGCAGTCAGCGCTAACCACAAACTCTCCATCTACACCGTCATATCTCTGCTGCTGTACCCTAAAGACAGGAAGTCAGAAAAGTGACGCCGATGCTGAAGTGCAACAATTCTTCTCTCTGATGGCCAGCAGGGGGCGACTGCTCTGGTGGCAAAAGGAAGTCAGATCGTATAGAAGTCTATGGGGAAACATGATGCGACTGTTTAGTAAAAATGAGCATCGGGCCAAGGTAAATTATAACAGAATGTGTTTAAATGTAATAAATTGTAAAATGTAGTTTTTGGTGAGAGACTTCCATAAATGAGAAGCTGCCAACCAATCAGAAACTAGCATTTCCCACGACTATCGAGTAGAAAACCACACACATAAAGGCCCCCTGTCATTAATGGCGAAATGTGAAGAAACTAACCAGCACACAGGGTGGAGCGCGCGCTCTCACTCACACACACACACACACACACCAACAGGCGTTCTCCTTTCTGACTACAGTTGACCGATTAGATTAGCCGACGTGACAAAAAGCACACCCGACACAGATAAGGCGGTGACACATTCGGCTATTTGTGAAGCAGCGACGGGCAGAAAACTACTCACACAGTTCAAATTCACGACAACATCTCATTAAAATAAATAAAAGCTTCTGACAGTATTTGGATGAAGCGACAACAGTCCAAAACCACAATTGAAATAGTGACGGTGGAACAAATCACGATTCATACGTCTCTCTACACCAATCCTGTATTGTGGTTTTAAATAGACGCCTGTAAATAAATGCTGATAACCCAGAGCAGCCATTTATGTTTTGGGTGACTGCTCTTGTGATGATGTAACTTATATTTGATACCGATATGACCTGGCAGAGATGCAGAAGAATCAGGCATGCGCACACAGTGACAGAGAGATGTGTGTGACTATGTATAGTTTATAATAAGTACAGTAAGAGTGAGTGATTACTGAGCTACGTCTATCTGAACCTATTGATTATTAATTGAATTTAGAGGATCACGTCATAGACGGACTGGGGCGTTTCCCGTCTTTTTAGGTGAATCTCTGTAACCTGAGGGAGTTGGCTGACTCCTGGAGGAATGCTGCAGCCGGCCTCGACCTGCACACTGCAGGAGAACACACACACTAAAACACACACACCTGCAACTCTCACTGCCAACCTGTTTATCCGTTTGAAGAGTCTTGATCTTGGGAAAGTTACTACTGAGTAACGTAATAGATAAAGGCTCCTCCCCTTCTGGTGGGACCTTATTTCAGGAGACAAATTACTTTTTGATCCCCTTAGAATTGTGCCATGAGTTACACACGTTTGTCAATTTAAAATATAATTTAGCACGGAAAGAAAATTGCAGTTTGTCGAAGGTCTGTCGTAGTAACATGTAGTTTTGTGTAAAAACGTTTTTTATCAGCTGGGAAGCAAAAGAAGACAACGAAGGATAAATGAACACACGTATATACCGGCGGGTCCGTCCTCTCTCTCCATAGGTGCTTCAGCCTTCCCTTCATCCAGAGCCATTCCTCCACCTTGAGCAGACATGTTTACTCGTGCTGATATTCTGTATTAAAGCAACCAGACGCAACCAAAGATAAAGGAGCCAGCTGCCTTTTCATAGTTCAAAGCTACTATTTAAGTCAAGAAAAGATATTTATTGTTTCCTATCAATCTGACAAACAAAAGGAAAAGGCAGAGCGATTATTAGTCTTTATCTCTGTAGAACATTTGCTTAACATAACAGGAATTACAGAAGTCTTTTGGGATAAGAGAATAAAAACAGCACCAGAGAGGAAACAGTTGCATCCTTCATCACCCGATATATTTTCGTATCAAAATAATCTCTTTTAAACTTCACCCTGGGACAAATATAGCCAACGGTGAAGCTGACAGCTCCAAACATAGACGGTGGTATTATTTTAAGTGTGTGACTGAGCACTGGAAATACTGAGGCCGAGTCTGACAGAAACAGGAAGCTGGAGGAGATGAAACGTAACACGGCGTCACGGTGCGTGTCGGCACAGAAAATAATATCCTCGCCGAACGGACACACTCGAGAGGAGAATGTGGCAGCTAGAGGTGTCACACAAAGGTGTCAAGTGGAATGACAGACGGATCTTAAAAAAACAACACTTCTCTGGGCTCGCTCTCTGGGATCTATGTCTTTCCGTCTTATCTTACAGTAATAGCTCAGTTCCTCTGGTGCATTTCCCTGTTCATTCACTACCTATTTCCACTTCAGACAATCGGTTCAGAGACAGCTGGTTTACTCTGAGACGTCACGAAAAAGATGCCGAAACGAATCTCTTTTTATTTAAAGTGACATTTTTAAATGACACGCAGTATACAAAGCCAGACTGCCTCCTCTCTGTATATATGGAACAACAAGTCGTCCGCTCTCCTGTTCCTGGCTGCAGCTCTTGTCTAGTTGTCGTCATCATTTTTATTATCATAATGAACATGTATTTTTCCATCACACATTCAAATACTTTGGAATTTACCAGCCATGTAGGAGAGTTTTTTTGTGTGTTAAACTTACTTTGTTATATAGAAATATAGATATATAGATATATATAGAAATAGATAGAAATATATATATATAGATATATAGAAATATAGATAGAAA
>NW_022280041.1:1973494-2004748 GCF_004355925.1 Anarrhichthys ocellatus | reverse complement strand
ATATATTTCAGGTCCAAACACAGATGAAGCAATGCCGCATCCTCCCAGACTAATAATAGGATGTGAAACCATGTAGCCTGGCACAAACCCACCAAACAAAAAAGAACAGAAAAGTCATTCAGTCTTTAAGTGCATTCAGTTTCCACTAAATTATTGAGCAACACTCATAAGTATTCAAAACACATGACAAACACACCAGCCAGTGCCTCTCTGTGCGATGTATAAACACTCCAAATGACCCCAGAAGCTGTAGTACCCATTCATTGAGTACAGAACATATAACGTTAGAAACTAACAACCTCCACTCTCATGTGTAAGCTCCAACACCAGTGAGCAGAATGTCAATTAAGTTAGCAAAGTTAGCAAAGTTAGCTTGTGCTAGCTTGAGTTGCTCAAAAGCTTTCTGGACAAGTTGACAACAGTTTGGCGATAAAGCTCAAAAAAAGTATAGTGTCGGGTTATAAAAAACAGTAAACAGTTACGACTCACTGTGTAAGTTCACACACACCAGTGTTGATTATGTAAATTAGCTTAGCTTTTTGTGTTTTGCTAAAGTTAGCCGGCGGCTAGCTGTCCGATAATGGACACATGCTCATTAAAGTTTTGAAGCAAAGCTCCCTGGCAGTCTCGAGAGAGAAACCCGGGGACAAACCGCCGCTGGGAGGATTTACTCACCGGAGGGTCGGCCCGATACAGTTGGTGTCAGTGCTCTCGATCTCCCGCAGGATGCGTTCGTGTTCGGCGGCTGTCTCCACACTCGCCATCCTGCATGTTGCTGCTCCCCGGACGGTTCCTTGAGCTGAGCTTGTTGAGTCGAGGCGGACACTGCTGCCTGGCGGACTTGACGGGCTCCAGTGCGTCATGCAGGAGGAACCAGAGGCTTGGCTCGATTGTTTCACAGGGGCAGCCCGGGTGAGCGGAGTTTAGATAGATGGATAGATGGATCGATAGATAGATAGATCGATAGATAGATACTTTATTAAAATAACAAGAATAAAAAATATCAAATATTAAAAATGCACAATATATACAATAAAAATAACAAGAGTAAAACATATTAAATATAAAAATGCACAATATATACAATGAAATAGAATAATATTACATTTCTAAAAGTTGTTAAAAAAATTATTTATTAAAGGTTATTAAGTTCCACACAGTGACTTTAAGCCTTTCGCTCACATTGTACTATAGAGTTTGTTTTAATTGTTATTATTATATCATTTAGACGCTTTTATTTTGTAAGCAAAGTCGCATTACTTCCGGTGTCATTCCTGCAAAATCTGACTGATCCATCTCCTGTGTTTACCTGCAGTCGGAAGGGAAAAGAAGCAAGAGAAGTCCAAATGGAGGTAAAAAGATAGATTGTCGAAGGTATTGTGAAGAGATGCACTGAGCAGTGACTCTTTGTGATTGTGAATATTGGCTGACATGAAGAATCAGAGGAGGGTTTTCTTTCAGTTTAGCTGCATTACTTTGCACGCGTTGCACTCCAAAGGATCAGAGTCCATGCAGTGATAACGGAAGTGCAAGAAAAGCTGTAATTGTTAGTTTTTATACTCTGTTTTTGCAGATAAAACTTTATTGTGCAGCTTCTGTAAAGTTGGATTTTACTGTGTTTGTGTTTGTGTGTGGAATGAGGACTCGTATCACCTCTGACCTCATTATAGAAGATGTAGGTTTAACTTACACAGTGCAAAAATACTCCCGAATTTTAATTAAGTTAACATTACATTTGCGTGAAAAGTAGAAAATGTGAATAAGCATAAACGTGCTCCTTAGTACAAAACATGCTTAATATACTTTTGGCCAGTTTGAAATATCAAAATACATCATATGTATTAATTAATTTAGGTATTTATTTATATTTAGGGACAGGGAATTGATATTCAAAGGATGAAATTGAATCAACAATGGTGGAAGTGATGCTATCCTCAACACAATTGAATGCATACTGTGAACAATAGAGGTACCATTTATCAAGAGAGAAAAAAAAGATTATTAAAAATTAAAAGAAGCAATAAGGTAAACGGAAATAGCAACATTATAGATGAACATGGTAAAAGAGGGAGTACTGCCTCTCCACTTATAAGAATGAATATGATATTTACCAAAAATAATCCCAAGATTAACAGTACAATACATCATATTTTGTGAGCTTATTATAAACTTTGTACATGTATTCTTTTTTTATCTCTCTCAGCCCAAAAAGAAGTTGATAAACTCAGTGGACAGCTGTGTGGACGAGGCGCTGTGTGGCCTTGTGAGGGCCAGTGGGAGCCTGTCTCTGCTGAAGGGCCACAGAGTTGTGCTTCGGTCCGACCTGAACAACCTGAGGGGCAAAGTTGCCCTGCTGTCTGGTGGGGGGTCGGGACACGAGCCGGCACACGGGGGTAGGACTTTTTATTAAATAACAGCCCTATCCCTAGTGGCCTGTTGACATACAGTGAGAGTTGGGGGCTTTTGTTTTGAAAAACAAGCCTCATCCTGAGATTCCTGTTGAGATACATTTATGCTATGGGGCTTTTATTTTGAAGGGGTTGGGTGAAATCAGACAAAGTTATCCCATGAGAAGCTGCTGTAAAAAGGGTATTTTTTACAGTATTTGTGGTATTTACGTTAAGTTTCTCATTATTTTGACAAACTAGCTCATTGTCTTGAGCAAGTTTGTCATTTTAATGACATACAAAACCTTTTATTTTCATCACAGTGGCAGAAATTGCCTTCCATACATCTCTGTCTGTCTCCAGGTTATCTGGGTGCAGGTATGCTGTCCGCTGCTGTTGCCGGTGGAGTGTTTGCTTCTCCACCTCCTGCCAGCATCCTGGCTGCTATTCTCAGCTTGCACACTGCAGGTAATGCACAACATTGTGAATGTTAATTTAAAGAATGATTAGATTAAATGGCAATAATTGAGGTATAACAACTCTCCTCCCTCCACAGGAGCCTCCGGAGTTCTTCTCATTGTGAAGAACTACACCGGCGACCGCCTCAACTTCGGATTGGCCGCCGAGCAGGCCCGTAATCACGGCGTCGCTGTTGACATGGTGGTAGTTGCAGAGGACTGCGCCTTTGACCAACCCAGCAAGGCCGGGCGGAGAGGCTTGTGTGGCACCATCTTCATACACAAGGTAAACAACAACAACAACGTTCTTTACCTTCAAAATAATAGTCAGACAAAAAAAGTCTGAACTCAAGTGAGCTGTACAAAAGCTGCAACTTAGTAATGTCTTGCAGATCAAGTTGCAGCTACAATAATAAGGCAATGGGCCTTTTTGAATTGATGAACAGATGGTCAATCAACCGTATTTTGCCATTTTGATCTTTTTTAAACTGTTTATTGCAGTAAACATCAGCAACACGTCTTTTTCTCTCACTTTCTTCCCGTGTGGGTTAAGTTTTGTCACCTCATTGGGCCAAGCACTCCCTCAATTTATAATTCCATAAATCTGGGTAATTAGTGAAGCTCTAGACGCCGACATATCCTGATTTTGATTTCCTAGTCTGCATCAAGCTCCAAAAACACTAGATCCTACACTTCCCATCATGCAGCTGGACAACACAAACATTATTTTGTTTGTGATAAATTAAAAGTCTGGTCGCACTTTCTGTCAGCTGGCAGGCGCCTTAGCAGAAGAAGGCTTCTCATTGGACCAGATTGTTTCCAAGGTGACAGAGGTTTTGAAGGGCATCGGTGAGTCTCTCTCCCCCTACTTACTTAAAGCTTGGTAGAAATACTGTGATTCTTCTTCTGATACGTTTTGTTTGGCGTTTGTGTTCCAGGTACACTGGGGGTGAGTCTGTCGCCGTGCAGCGTTCCAGGCTGCCTGCCTTCTTTTGACCTGCCGCCAGGAGACATGGAGCTGGGACTGGGTGAAGGACGATGGGGAGAGGGAGGAGGAGATATTTACATAAATTCACATTCCTGAACTGATTAAAGTATAAGCCAGACTTTTAAAAATACAAAGATGAAAAGAAACGTCACTCCTTTGCTTCTCTGTATTACTTTGCAAACTCAGGCTACGTTTGTCCTCACTGTGAATCGCTCGCTCGGCGTTAAAACAATGCTGATGTTTTTTTCGTCTTCTTCAAGGAATCCACGGCGAACCTGGAATCAAAAGGTCAAAGGTGACTCAGCCTCAATCTGCTGTTTTCTGTGAGGCTTTTTACCCTCAACCCGCATATATTTTCACTTATTTGTCTTCTCTTATCCTGTTGAATCAGGTGGCGTCCGCAGATGAGGTGGTGAGGACCATGATAGATCACATGACCAACCCCGACAGCCAATCACATCTGCCTCTTAAATCAGGTCCTCGAAGTGTAATGTGTTAGCACTCGAATTGTATTTGATTTCAACGCAATGCATTTTTTAAATATGTGCTTCTTTCGTACAGGAGACTCTGTGATTGTGTGTGTGAACAACCTCGGAGCTCTGTCCTGTCTGGAGATTGCAGTGGTTACGAAAGCGGCCATCATCTGTCTGGGTACCACATTTAAAATGACCTACTCCCGACCTGTAGAGCAAGGCATTAACGCAACCGGCACTCTCTTAAATGGGATGCATCTCTTGAGGATGTTGTTCTGTGGTTACAGAGGGTCGCGGCGTGGTGGTGGCCAGGGTGATGTCGGGGTCGTTCATGACATCGCTGGAGATGGCGGGAGTGTCGCTGACCCTGATGAGGGCCGACCAGGAAACACTGAGGCTGTTTGGTGAGCATACACACACGTCACGCACATGTATTGCTATACTCGTGAGGACCCTAACCCTGTTCTTAAAGGGATAGTTCAACGTTTTGGAAAATTTGACCTGTCAATCACTGTGTAGCCCCGCCCTAAAACATACCCTGCTTTATGGTCTGTTTGACTCTAAATGGACCATAATTTACTAAATGAACGTCATGCTGTATTGAAGAAGACTTGAAACTAGAGATTGAGACCATAAACTCATGTTTACAATGTTTACTGAGGTAATAAATCAAGAGAGAAGTAGAGTCATTTTCTCATAGACTTCTATACAACCAGAGGAGTCGCCCCCTGGTGGACAGTAGAGAGAATGCAAGTTTAAGACACTTAAACCGCATTCGCTTCACTTGTCAGACCCGGAGCTTGCTGCCTGCTACCAGCACCTATAAAGCTCAATAATCAACATATTGTAAGTCATTTCTTTAATCAGTACATTGACTCGTATGTAAAAATGACAACTGGTGGATTTAGGGGAAACTACGTGCTAAATGTGTGCTGTAACTTAATACTAACCGTAACCCTAAAACCTAGTATTTACCGTCAAACGGCCCTTTTAAGAAGAGAAAAGATAATGTCCTCACAATGTTAAAACTCAAATGGTCCTCATAAAGATAGAAGCACACACACACACACACACACACACGTTTAACATCCTGTATCCCATACAGATGCTAAGACTTGCGCCCCCGCCTGGCCAAACCTCAGTAGTGTGTGTGTAAGCGGACGCAACTACATCACAGACCCTCAGCCCGCGAGTGCACGGCCACAAGACGACACACACTCTGACGGTTAGTATTCAGTGTGTACATGAAGTATAATTCATGTGTATTAAGTGAGGAATTTGTGTGACATGATTATGTTTCCACCATGACTCCTGAGTACGATAAACTGTCATAATACTTTTTAAAACTCAATGCCTTCATAAAACAATTATTTTAGTTTAAATCATGGTGTGATTTAAAAATGTATTCTGCAACCAAGACTCATCCTCTGAACATATTTGTTAACTTTGTATTTTTGTATTTTATTGTTCAATACCGCCATCTAGTGGCCATTAGAGAAACTGCGGCTCAATCAAGTTCAATCAAATAAATGATATATAGATGGACTGTTTTGTTGTCTCTGCCAGGGCCACTGAGTCCTGTGATGCGTAAAGCGCTAGAGAGGGTTTGTTCCACGCTGTTGGAGAAGCAGGAGGAACTCAACGCTCTGGACCGTGCTGCGGGGGACGGAGACTGTGGGAACACTCATGCACAGGCTGCTAAAGGTAGGACACAGTGATTCATATCAACAGCTGCACGGTGACATGCTGGTGCATGTGTAAAAAAAAATCAGAACAATTATCATGCAAATGCTCATTCAGCCATTCAGGAGTGGCTCCAGGATCATGTGGTCCCTGGCTGCCCCGGACAACTGCTGTCAGTCCTCGCTGGATTGGTGCAGGAGAAGATGGGCGGGTCTTCGGGAGCGGTAGGTTTCGACACACTTTGACATAAAGTGGTAGTTGACCTCTCACGCTCACACACACACACACACTCACCTTCGTGTGTCTGTCAGTTGTACAGTCTGTTCCTGACGGCAGCAGCTGGTCATGTGACTGAGGGGCAGAGCAACGCTGCAGCCTGGGCTAGTGCAATGCATGCTGGGACACAGGCCATGAGGAGGTGCGGGGCTGTGTGTGTCTTTCTTTTTGATATGCCTACATGTGTATGTGCAAAAAAAATTAAATAATAAAAAGTTGAGAAACGATCTGTATTGTGAACCGTCTTCAGGTACGGCGGTGCTGACCCTGGAGACAGAACAATGGTGAGTTATTCTCTCATTTGTCTGCTACTTCTCATGCATCTTGTCTATTTTGAAAAACATTTCCTGATTAACATATTATATGACCTGTCCTCGGCACAGAGATTATTATTAAAAAAGCCTTTTTGTCTTTATATCTCTCTAGTTGGATGCTTTGTGTCCCGCTGTGGACGAGCTGATGAAGCTGACAGCAGCACCACCTGGTGGACAGATGGCTGTACTTCAGACAGCCGTGCAGGTGCAGTAACATACGTACTGATTCTCTACATGTTGACTAGTGAGTTCATCTAGTGGCCTCATCCTTCGGCCTTCCCTGTCTCTCTGCCTAGAAAGCGGCCTCGGGGGCGGAGTCGACCCGTGACCTCACAGCGAGGGCGGGGCGAGCCAGCTACATCGCAGCCGAGCGGGTCACCCTGCCCGACCCCGGCGCCGTGGCTGTCGCCGCCATGCTGAGAGCCGTGCTGGAGGCGCTGGAGGGGCGGAAGTAGCAGGAAGAAACACTATTATGGCTCATTAACAAAGAAAAAACAGATTTTGACCTCTTTTGAAGCACATTTTCATACCATACATACAGTAAAGGAATAGAAACTGGGGAATTTGATGCTTGAAAGACAGAAAATATATAAAAACAGAGTGAAAATTATCAATACTGATATGAAGTGTTCTCTAGGATTATGAAATTGTCAAAAATGTGAGAAAAGACAGTTATGGTCCTTTTTTAATTTGTTTACAAAGCTCAGAATTACTGACAATCCAGATAAAGTTTAGCAAGACCTGAATTAATTTGTGTTATTATTGATTTTTATATATTTGATTATTTAGTTAAACGCTTGTACAGTAGCAGAAGAGTTTTGTATAAGTTTTTAAATCATGAATTTAACATTCCTTGTTACGACTAACAACTAGACATCACATAATCAACACTTGATGATTTGACACATTTTTTTTAAATAATGGTCAGAACTGAAGCGTGAGGAGCAAACTGATCTCTGTCTGTAAAATAGTCTGTGTTTATTTATTAATAATAATACTAATACATTCTGATTCTTCATTTGTTTTTAACTCTTTCATGTCAGAACAAATGCTGTGCATGAATTAAATGCACTTTCTTGATACAACACAAATAAACTGTACATATGATGTAGTACATGATGAAGTGTGTGTTTTTACAGAACAGCAGACACACACACACACATGCATGCGTGTGTTTGGTTAGAATTAAAGCGTCCGTAGATACAAATCTTTTTCTTCTCTCTTTCAACTCTTCTTCTCTTCCTTTTTTATCTTTCGTTTCTCTCTCTCTCGACCAGCAACCAAGTGTCAACTTCCTGACACACAAGTCTCACCGCACGGCGTAGCTCTTTAGACTTTGAACACGCCCCTACACACACACAGGTTCATATTATTAACCTGCTGCGTTACAAACGCTGGCTTTCAGTTTCAGCAACGGCAAAGGTAATTATGTTCTTCTTGTAATGTGTGTTTGTATTGCCAGTGAGAGGATGAAAGTTAAGGGTCCCAACTGCCATGCTGGGTTTGAGGAAAGTCAGTTGAGCTTTCACTTTTGTAAGACTCAATAATTTAATGTGTGTGTGACAACAGATGGGACGTTTATCAGAACTGTTGAGCGTGTGACATCCCCCTGCCGTTCTAGAAATCACTGATCAGTTGGTTTACAGCACAGTGTAAGTGCTTGAGTGTAGTGGATTCGTGCACTTGTTTTAAGATGGACAGCGTATGAATATATGCTGTTTTTAAGCGACTTTAAACAAATGTTAAGAAAAGTGCATTGAGCCAAAGTTATCTGCTTTCTTTGATGAGAAGATTGATGCCACTCTCGTGTCTGTGTGGTAAACATGAAGCAACAACCAGTCATTTATATATTTCTTTACCTGCATTGGCCTTAATACTCCTTCATAGTTACGCTGGTGTCTGAAAACAATAGTGTTAACTCACTTACATTAAAACAATTATATTTTGTATTTCTTCTGAAATGATGTTTAAATATGCAAATGAGTCATTATCTAATAGTAACTTTTGATTAATTTAGGAGAAATCTACAGATGCAAATAGACAAAGTAGTAGAATAAACACCTAAATGTGTATTTTGGATGTTTTCCTTCCGCTAGTCTGACAGAAGACGTGTTGACCACTGCATGGAAGAAATATGGGTTTTTTGTAACATAACTGGAACCTCATGCACTCAAATGTTGGTATCATTCATAAACGTAAACTGATCCGGAGACACAATGAATAGTGTGCTGCAGCTCTTTTTTTTCGATTTTAACACTTTGTTTATTAGATTTTTAAGAAACAATATTAACAATACATTTCTATGTCTGTATGTGAACCACCAGAAGACATACAATTGTGAAAAAATCTATATATATACAACCAATTAAAAGATGATAAAATATATAAAATAAAATAAATAAATATTTTTCAACAGCTACTAATCACCAATGTTTAATTTTAACCCACCAAACAGTGAGCATAGAGTACAAGGCTTCCATCCTGCTCCTAACACAAGAGCATATGAATCATCTCTTTACGTTCCATAAAAACACCCCGTACTTAGTTTTTTGTTTCTAAGGATATACTTGCACACATTTCAATACTGCAGCTCTTTTAGTGTGAAATACACATACAGGTTTCTAGGATTTGAGGACATTTGGGGCTTAACTCGGACCAATGTCGCAGCTTTTTTTTATACATAACAAGCTCTATTAGTTTGTTTTCTATGCATTCTGGCACCTTATTAATATTTAAAACGAAAACATTCCATCGTGAATCAACTTATTTTCATTGTGAGTTAGAACACCGGTGCAGTAAATGAAGTATCACTGCACTATATTAAACTGTTGTACTACATTATATACAGTACACATACCCTGTGTGCTTATGTTTAACCCTTACCCGGCTATTTCTCCCCATGTTGTTCCCTTTTCCGTCACAGTTGTTCAAACAGGAAATGTTTGCTTTCATGGTTTTACTCAGCCACCTGTTAACTAGAACAATAACCAAATCAAGGCGGTAACAGCGTATGATCCACGATGCCAGGAAGCTGATCTGCTGTTGCCTTATTGCTGATCTGTCAGATTTCTGCATCCTACACTCACGCTTCTCTCTTTCTCGAAGCTCACGCTAACCCGACCGCACGTTGAGTTCATAGGAAAGTCTTTTGAATGACTCATTAATATCAACTTTCTGTGCCTTTATGCGTCTCAGATGGAGTTTGCCTGCAGTCATGTTGTGTGTAATTGGAGGCCTGGTGGAGCAGGTGAGTGCTGAGAAATCCACTTTTTATCTGCTGTCTTTGCCCCTAAACTTTGGAATAGTTTTCCTTTATGGCTCAGAAGCATTGTGGGTGGATACGATAATTTGCTCCATTTAATTTAGTCTTAATTTCATTATTTGCTAATGAATGCTAATTTCCCAGCAGCCACAGGTGTTTCTCTTGTCAAGCAGCAGTGTGACAACAGAGTGGCCGTTAAACAACAAGAAGGTGATTCTCTCTCTTTCACACACGTTCGCACAAAAACATTCATTCGTAAAGGTCAACGTGTCTGAGCTGTTGTTTTTCTGTTCATCTCATTCTCAAGAGTATTGCAGGGAAATAACAGGAAAGCATGTTCAGCAGTAACGTCTAACTGTGTGTGTGTGTGTGTGTGTGTGTGGGCAAGCTTGCAAGAGAGAGAGAAGCGTAGGAGATGTGCTGATAGCAATTCAACGAGGGAAAGTCCACAAAATTCCCTTTTAAGTATTAAAAAGTGTGACAGTAATGTAGAAAAATTCATGTATTCTGCATATTTGAGTGATTCTCACCATCAAAATGAGGCCCTTTCACCACGTAGTGTAGGCGATGAAATGTGTTAACAACAGCGGTGGAAGAAGTACATAGATCTTTACTTGGGTAAGAATAGAAGCACCTCTAGTACGTATCAGTGTCAGTATCAGTATCAGTACAGAAGTACTATCAGCAAAATCAAGTACTCGTTATGCAGAATGGCTCCTTTCAAAGTATTAGTATTATAGAATATTCTAATATTCAGTTTTAAAGGGGACATATCATGGAAAAACTTGCTAACATACTTTTGGGTATCTGGAGTTGTGAAATAAGACAACCTAGTCGGAAAACATGTGATTCAACAAGCCGTTCAGGTTTTGGCTCCTCTTCTTCTGTCACATGCAGACTTATTAGAACAGGACGGGGTTCAATGAGTGGTTGATTTCATTGGTGTGGTCTTGGGGGAGCGTGGACCCTTGTTACAGGACCATCAACAGCGGTGGGATGTAACGAAGTACATTTACTCAAGTACTAGTACAAATTTGAGCATGTGTCCCCTTTAATCAAAAATGAATACACGTAAGAATGTGGAGCCGATTTAGTGTAGTTTGTGCTGCATCATATGGTATAAACCAGCCCGCTCTCACCAAATGGCGTGTGAATGACACAACAGTTTGTAAGTCATTTAGCGTGAAATAATAACGCCGTTCTTGCTTTTTGCATATACGCCTTCTCATGAGATCACGGTGTGTAAACACATACTCATACTTTACTTTGAGAATACTCAAAGTAAAGTACAACTATGCCTTCAGGTCCAGTTCCTCCACCGCTGCCTCCTCGTCGCTTCCGAAAACCTCGGCCCACATCTCTGCCTCTCCCCCCTCTTCCCTCCTCCCTGCCTCCGGTCGCGCCTCGTTCCCTCCCTCCTCCCCTCCCTCCTCCCATCCCACCCAGAGGTGAGGTCTGTTTGCTGAATCGTGAGTGTTTCAAAGTTACATTCACTGCTTGCCTTTTTCATTCCTCTGCCGTGTTTCCATCAGCGGACAAGGACAGAGGACGCCGGCTGAAAGCCAACGTCAACGTCATCTCAATAAACATTGGGAAACTGGTCGACATCGGCCAAGGTCAGAGGACACGAACACAAACACACCTGTTGCAATGTTTGTTTTCTATAACTCTTCTCTTTTGCTCTTTTTCTAACCAGCCTCAGGCCTGCAGAGTTTCCAAAGCCCAGTGATTTGTGGGAAATGTAGTGCTGCCTTGTCATGTCTGAGCTCCATACAGAGGAACGTGAGTGGAACATGATTGCACAGGTTCTTTCCTGCAGTCGTATAGTTTCTCTAAATCCAAACTTCAGTGTTGTGCATTTATTTTCTCTTCACTAACTTCTGTTTCTTTCTCTTGAAATATAATACATATCTCAAATCAGTGCACCAAAGGCAGTAAAAACAAGATGAAAGATCCGTTTCCTCCTTGTCTCCTCCCCGTCTCCTCCTCGTCTCCTCCTCCGCTTCAGGTTTGGATGTGCGAGTTCTGCGGATGCGAAAACGCCGTAAAGGACAGCGTGAAGAGAGAGTGTGTCAGCCAGCGCGCAGGCGTACACAGCAACGACCTTTACCTGCCCAATCAGAGCGACGACGACTACCAGAACTTGGAGGACACACTGGTGGTCTTCTGTGTGGACATTTCTGGCAGTATGAGTGTCACTGCAGAGGTGTGTGTGTGTGTGTGTGTGTGTGTGTGTGTGTGTGTGTGTGTGTGTGTGTGTGTGTAAAAGACATATTCAGCCCATTTACCTTAGCAAAAGTACCAATGCATTAATGTAAACATTGCTCCATTCAAAGTAAAATTCCTGCATTTAATATTTAAGTGAAAATATCTCCATAAATGTTGATGTGAAGAGACGTATCATGCAAATCCTCTTCCTAACAGGTGACATCAAGCAGTGGCTCTCCAGTTTACATATCCAGATTAGAGGTGAGATTTAAATTAGTTGTTTCTTTGCTTCACTCCTAAATCACCCCGGGACTCTCTTTACTCCTTCACTCTCTTTCTGGGTGTTTTGTTTCTCTCTCTCAGGGTATCCAGGACGCCCTCCAGAGGGCGCTGTCATCCCTGCTGCAGCAGTCCCCCCACAGGAGAGTGGCACTGGTCACCTTCAATGATGAGGTAGGAGACGTCATTTCCTCCATTTTAAAAGTTATTTAGGAAGTAAGAACAAGGGTTGAGAGAGAATCAATTCGAAATTGGCTATTGTGGTTTTATTTTGAGAATTTACTGCATCGTATAAATTTAAACTATGTATTATTTTATTAAATTAACTAAATGCTGAAAAGGCCAATAGTATCTATTCATTAATTGAATTTGTTTTTCTTATTTTTTTAGCACAATGCATCTTTTTGAAGTATAATAGCATATTTAAACACACATTTGTTGTTTCCAGGTTGTGATATATGGCGATGGTACTGGTACTCCTCTCACTCTCAGGGACTGGGCGTTGGTTGACTATGACCATATATGGCAGAAGGGTGTGGCTTATAGCATCCCACACTGTATTGCTGAGACGTACGACCAACTAGTACAGAGGGTCAAAGAGTGAGTGAATGCAGAGTTAAATACTATTTAAATTACTCTATACAGTCAAATACTTCTCTGTGGTACATAACTTGAATCTTTCTGTTTAATACTTCTGTGTATCCAGCCTCAGGGAACATGGCGCTACGTGTCTCGGTCCTGCAGCGTTAGCCTCGGTAGCGATGGCGTCGAGGTACCGTGGGTCAAAGGTGAGGCTAAAGAACTTTAAAGGAATAGTACAACATCTTGGCTTGTAAAAGTTTTGTATATTGGCAAAAAAGTGGGTAATGGAGTTTCCAATCTTCTGTGTTCCGCAGGTGATTTTGTGTACCGACGGCAGGGCCAACATTGGACTGGGTGAGATGGAGCAAACTCCCTCTCTGTCCTCCTCTCCACTCACTCCATATTTCTACAGACAACTGGCTCTTCAGGCTGTGGGGAGTGGGTGAGGATCGCCACTCTTACTGTGCAAATGAATCCCATTAAATCAAATGTTAGAATACCAATGAAATATACTCTCTTTCTTCTCCCAGAGTCATAATATCAGTAATGAGTTTTGAAGGGACAGACTGTTGCCTGGCAGACGTTGGGAGACTCTCAGACACTACTGGAGGAAGGGTGAGACATAAAGCCACATAACTGCTGGCACTGAGGAACATGTGTAATGTAAATGAATGTCCCGGGAGAAAGGTGTGGGGGGAGGGTGTTTCTTAAGCTATTCAATCATTACTGATCATCACTTCTGATGACAACAAGGAAGTTGGCATCACACTGATTCCCTCGACAAAAAGACAAAGATTTTTGGAGAATTAATGCAATCAAAAGAAGTACAAAAACTAATTATAGGCTATAAACAAACTACATCACGGTCACATGAGGGCGAGTAAACACAACAAGGAAGTTAAGGCGGACTTGTGATGGCGCTTTGTCATCTCATTTAGCCACTTGTCAGCAACCGCCTTTTAAGACATGGGTATGCTATAGTGCATAAAAATGATCTAAGTATGTGTACAAATGTTACGAATAAATAAACTTGACTTTGTTCCCTCTCCTGCACAGGTGAATATTGTAAGCATCGGTACGGTTGCAACAGAGATCCAGTCGGCCTCCGTGGACAACATACTTGCAACCGGACTCACAGCAACCGTGTTTGCTCCTGATGGAGTGTGAGTGGTGGCTGACACCAAAAAAAAAAAAAAGTGCAATCAGATCATAGTATTATTTTAATATTACTTGTAATATTGTTACTTGACTACATTTTGGATTCCGTCTTGCTTAATATGTTCCACAGTATATCAAATTGATTTATTTCTCTCAGGTTGCCAGTTTTGTAAAATGTGACTTAAGTAGTATTTGCTTTAGTTTTTTATTGGGGATTTATGTACAATGTTATAAAGTTTTTACAAGATTGAACATTTGGACAAATGTTCCTCTTGCGTAACGAGAGCAAAGTCCTCCATGTGGCCTTTGATTTAACAACACAGCAGCAACACTGTTTGCATTAGTTTCATTTGATTCGACCAACTTTCATTGATTGAAAATGCTTTCAGACGTATAATGAAAAAAATGAATATTTGTGGAACTCTGAATATTCAGTGTCTGCGTCCATTTTTTTTCTGTATACGGCGCAATATTTTTTAATGACTGATTTTGAAGTAGTCCAAAAGTATTCAGATTACATTACATTTTTTTTTATAATCCAATGCATTATATTAATAATTACAAAAAAATTGTGTTCAGTAATTTACTTAATTTCAAAGTAATCTGACCCAGCCCTACTTAAAAAATGTAGCTCATTCATGGTGATTTTTTTACTTTCTCCTCTCTTTCTCTGCAGGTATTTTCCCTATGAGGATGAAAACAATCACAAACTGGTAAGAGAAATAGGGAATGTGACCAAGGGGCTGGAGATCACCATGCAGTTTGCTGTAAAACCAGAATTCATGGAAGGTAAGACGAACATTTACCATGTTGTATTAGCTGGTTTACATGACATTGTGGGGACTCGCACCCAGTAATGTCAATGTGTGTGACAGTTTTCCTTCAGAGGGACACACTTCCATTCCAACTCCAGCTCAGCTTCAAGACCAGAGACAGAGAAAAAGTCACTCGAGTTATTACTGAACAGCGACCCATTACCACCGCCAGGTGAATACTGTAGGGTTGAATACTGAACTTGCTGTACTTGTGTGGTATTGACTTTAATGTCCATAGTATCAAAAACTGTCATAGTTAAGACCACAGTCTATGTCAGATTTTTCAGTTGTATTTACATTTTCTTTGATCAGATATTGAAGTTTGAAAAGTTTTTTTGTAAAAATCAAAGAAATGCATTGCAATTTATTGAAAATAATATAATTTTAATGATAATAAACTTTTATTTATATAGCACTTTTCCAAACAAAGTGCTTTAGAAAATAGAAATGGCAGACAACTTAAAACTATATAACTTTGAGCACAGGATCTACATATGAAAAATAGTACAGTAAGTAAAATACAAGAGAATGCCTGTGTATACAAATACAAGTGATATTTTCAGGCCTCAAACCTGTGAAAAGCACTTGTAGAAATGTGTTATTAAGAGTGTTTTTCTCGTCTCCTCCGTCTGAAGTCGTATTTGGCCCGGTAGCCTCAACATGGCGGTGCTCGGTGTTCACTGTGCTCAACTCTGTGCCAGTTTAACAATGGAGGGTCGAGTGCAGGAAGCGCAGAGGCAACTAAAAGCACAGCAAGACCTGCACAAACAAATCAGGTATGACTCTCTGGCCTCTGAAGTCCTTTTGAGCTCTGATCGGAATAGGACATTTATATTTGGTTATATATGATTTAACATGTTTGATTTACACACGTTCTGTGTATGATTATCTTTGGTTTACATCACATTGTGGGGACCTATAACCCCACCCACATTATGGGGACTCTGGCCCTGTTTTTGGGGTATCATCTCCAATGTCCACCTCACCACTTTGGATTTTGGATTTAGACTTGGTTTTAATGTTAAGATTAGACTTAGGTTTAAGCTAGGCTAAGGGTTGAGGCTCGGCGAGCAGGTCTGATGGTAAAGGGAGGTGTGTGTGTGTGTGTGCGCCCCCATAGTAAGCAGAGGCCTATCCAAGAGGAAGAGAGTATCTATGGCAACTGGATGGACACCATGACAACAATCTGTGATGACCTCACCACGGAATCCCAGGTAATGTTGCACTTAATTTATCAATGAAGCCAATTAATTAATATTTGATAATTTCATTATAAAGAGGCTCCAAAATAAAAAAGCCAGGATCTCTTACACATTGACAAGATTTCCTACGTACTGATTTGTCATCGCTTTCCCCCTGCAGACTCTCTCTGATGAAGCAGCCAAGGTAATGTACCAGATGAAGAGAGCCCGCAGTGTCAGCAGCAACAACAACACAAGTTAGATCCAGAAGAAGACAAGGAGGAAGAAGAATGTTCCCATGAATGGAATGTAAATAAATCAGTCATCCACATATATATGGAGACTTTATTTCATAGTAAGCCATGTTGGTGTATAGCTAAAGAAGTTTGTCAGAGATATAAATGACTTAAAGCAAAGATGAACACAAACAAATAAGACGGACTGTGCCAGAAAGCAAATGAATTTCTCTCATGAGAAACTAATCTGTACTATATTTATTTTGTTTTAATTTGATTTGATAAGAAATATACTTAATAAACAAGGAGCAGATATGATTGTTTCATGTCAAATAAGATCATTATTGTACTACATACTCAGTAAAAATATGCTCACCTTAAATAACCCTTCTGTATATTTGTTTGTCAAACATACATACTGACACACACACTATCAGGAATAGTTGGATAGTCGGGTGTATCTCTGAATGCGTCCATATCTAACGTTTTGATGACGTGATTTGTGGGTTTCATGGAATGCTTTTCCTTTGTGTTGTGGTGTGAGTTGTCATCGACATGCTTACGTATTATGATTTATTACATTTTAGTATTTAGGAGCATGCGTGTTATGTTTCATGCTCTTTGTTTGTTGGGTGTGTTTTATTGGCGGAGTCTGAGCCGGCACAGTGACCTAGAAAGATTACATTTCATAATGTGCATTTTGGCTGTGGCTGAAGGCTTTATTAGTAGTTAATGGCATTCAGTCATATGTCTTGTCATGCGTGTTTTCTTGAAGGATGCAAAGGATGCCCCTAGACCAACTAATGGTGTGTTCAGAGGACACTCAGAAAGTTGCAAATTTAGTTTAGCGCCACACAGTTGCTGTTAAAACAGGTTGTTCGGGAGGGACACACTGTTCTACATGCTTGGAGGTGAAGCTCAGCTCATTGTGTTACTGTCCAAGCCACAACTTTACTGTTTTGGTTCACTTTCACTGCTCTCAATGCGTCCTTTGTGCCCAAAGCTTGCAGCTGTTTTCAGAGAAATTGTTGTAAAATCCCACTGTACACTACCTGCTCAGCAGCAAACAACAGACAGACACAGTGACTGGTGAACAAAGTGGAGCATTTAGCAGTTAAAAAGACAGACATTTCACTCAGGGGTTGGTGGTGACCAAAAACAGAGCTAAAAGAGAGTGAATTTTGGACTTGCATCCAACAGGTCGGACATAAACCGAACCAAATGAATGCTAATGTTGTTCCGTAACAGCTGGATGTGTGACTAAGCCATTGACTCGCTAAGTTGTCAGTTGTTTTTGCCCCAAACTGACCAAAAACAACCCAAACATGTATTACACTTATTGCAAGTTTAACTGTACAGCCTCCATTTACTAATTCACAAAACTTCATGTACCATTCAATAAAAGCTTGATGTCATCTGAGACACTAGAGAAAACATTCCTGTCATCTGCCGATGTGTGTCAGTCAAATGTGTGATAAGTATACAGTCTTCATCCCGCAGCTGTGGTGCAACTGCTCTTTCTGTGAAACAACATAGAAGTGTCAGTGCAGAATGTACAAAAGGAAAAGCACTGATGGTACTGCTGATTAATACTCCCAGTGAAGGAAATGTACCTGAAGTTAAATATTCTATGTGAGGCACATCATCACACAGATTGAAACAGACAAGTGATAGAAATACATATACTTAAGCACTGCAGTGAAGTGCAATTATCAGGTACTTGTTCTTGAGCATTTCCTTTTTATGCTAGTATAGACTAGCATATGGTGTGCTACGTTTCAGAGAGAAATATTGTAGTAATTACTCAAATAGATTTAACTGGTTTTAGTTACGTTGCAGATTCAGATTTTGCATAAAAAAACAATGATCTCCCAACTCACCAAATATGTCAGGTTGGTAAGTGGCTCTATGCTTCAAACTATGACCCCCCCCCCTATGTACCCCACTAGCATCAGTTTCGCACATGTCTGTTTTCACTTGTTACATGCATACACTGTCTTTTCAAAACAAATGTTAATTTTCACAGGAAACAACTAAATTAGGTTTAGGCAACACAACTTCTTGGTTAGGTTTAGGAAAAGATTTTGGTCTGGATTAAAATAAGTACGTTTGTCACGTAGTTAAGTATCCTACGTTGCGTACGTGACGTCACAAAACTTAAAATAAGTGAACATTAACTTTTGGTCTCGCACGGGACACAAACAAGAGTCTCCTAGATTAAAAAAAATTGTGTTTTTGGACTCATCCATTCACCCTGACATCCTGCCAATGCGGACTTAATTGCTCTTTGTACTACGTAACATCACTTCCTCCAATATGCCTGCCATGACCACGGCCACATAGAGCGTCATAGGTTGACTTGTAGGCCACTGGCCGTATTTCTTGCCATTTTTGAAGAGTTGGGAGTGAGAACGGGCTGCTTAAATACAAGTCGATGGCACATCTGTAAATCAATTAACAAAGAGTTTTATTAAAACTATTTTTGAGATTTATTGAGTTAGAATTTTTCATATAAACTACATGATTAAGAGTTTCTTTACATGCTGATAAAATGATGCTACCTCAAATGCTATATAAATCATTTAGACTGCATGGCAGTGACAACGCTGACCTTTATCACTACTTTTCTTGCAAGGGCAATTTTGTCAACAATACAACTTTGTCAAAGCTGTTTGCATGTGCCAGATGTTGTGATGACTTAAAAGCTGAATCATATGCATGACAAATGATTCACACAATGTTTTGTTAAAAAAACAAACAGCATTGTCTTCGGGTACACGCTGTCTGAGAATTGAGCTTATCTCTCTTTGGACAGAGCGCATCATTTGCTGAAAGGAATGTGAGATGCCTGACTGGTCAAAACACACGTATGCATGGCGAAAGCAAACAGACGACTTGACAGAAAAGCACACACAAGACCGTGATTCAAAAGGAAGCTAGGATTCCCCTGATATGAAGAGCTCATTTTATTCATTACATCACCGAGCAGCGGCTACGCAGAGCTGTACACAGCGTTCGGACTGTCGTGAAGTTATTGTCATAAAGGTTAATGTCAGTAATTAACCGCAGGGTGGAGCAATTACAGGGCATTGTTGCTTTAGGGTTAGGGTTCTTGGCCTGCCAGAAATCCTGGAATGGCCGGTGGAAAGGGTGGTCAAACAAACACAGGACTTTCACCCAGGGGACCTGTGTAAGTGTCCTGTGTGACACCAAAAGTTGAGTGATTTTTACTGACAACGCTCGGTCACGTGATGCTACGCCACTGAGTAACATGTCCGCTGTGTCTGTCGTTGGGTTAAGTGACAAGCATACTTATTTAAAGCCAAACTATGATGTTTTTTCCCAATCTTGCAACCCATCAGCTATCGGTTTGAAGACAGATAAGCCCCTGAGGGCAAAGGGCTATATTTCTAGGGTTCCAGTGTTGCCGGTGGATATCCGGGCCAAGACTTTCCTTTTTCTTTTTCTGAGTTAACAACAGTAAAGTTGTGGCCCGTAAAACCAAAACAATGAGCTGAAAGATGCTAAAAAGCCTTGTAGAGCAGAGAGACAATGCAGAGTTGAACATTTGAAAATACTAATTAGATCACCTTTTAATGCACTGTTTTGTGAATAGAAAAAGAATCCAGAAATTGCGATATTGAACATTTTATTCCTCATATCAAGTCTCAAAAAAATTGTTTATGTACAAAAGTAGGTGTAGGTGGAATTGTTTTCATTGCTAAAGAAAGTATTTTTAAAGAGAAACATAAATAGGAAGGAATAGGAATAGGAATAAAAAAGGAAATAAGGTTGAGGGCAGAAACTTGTACCATAACCGGTCCTGCCACATTTACCTGCCAAACATAGACAGGTGAATGGGTGTGGTGTTATTTTCCTTTCCCTCACAGACTCACACACACATAAACACACACACCTTTTTATATGTCACAGTGTGAGAAGGAAACGCACTTTGTAAGTGATGTTGTGAGCGATCAAGATACGACCTGTACAGATCAAGAAACAACGGCCAGGACAAAAAGAGTTTCTGGAGTGTTTTGGATCTATTTTGAAATCAGACCGATCAACAGGAAAGGTATCAACCTTTACTCTTTGATTTCACGCTGAATGCTTAGAGCTCAAGAAACGGCGTTTATTCACAAGGGACGGAGACCGATCTGATCTCTTGGAAAAATAATATAAATTTCCCGTAGAATCTTTTGGAGAAAGGTGGGAAAACATAAAATCAAGAGTTTAAGAGATTAAACAGTGAGAGAAAGTGTTGTTTTTAGAACACCGTTCAAAGTAAGAGTCTGTAACAACCTACTGTGTTTACATGTGTACTTAAGTCAAATAATTTGTTCTGGAATTGAATAACATCTTGGCTGTAATTGTTGCTTGTAGTCAGTTGGCAGGAATGCACTGAGGTTTATGTTATGTGCGATGTAATCTTTTAATAGCTGGTTACTTTTTCTTTGTGATGTTTTGGCTGCAAAGCAACTTCCTTAAAGGTAATAAAGTGCAAAGCTACAAGTTGCGATGTTACAGAAGGGCTTAGAGGCAAGGTGGTTTGGGAAAGTGCTATGTGGTTTTCCTCTATCACCAGGAAACGGTTTTAGGTGCAGCAGAGGTCATGCTTGAGGCCGGTTTGTATTAAAGTCTGTCATGTTAATCTAAGACCGACATTTTGACAAAGTTAAAAAGCATGACGTCAAAATAGCTTATAACACACTTTTATGGTTATTTAATCACACCTATTGCTTATGGATTGTTCTATATTTTTGAATGCAACCTGCTTTGGTGCTTTTTGAAAAATTAACTCCAGATAGATCGATCCAGATTGGGGATGGGGGGGGGAGTTCACTCCAGCATGGCGTACTTTATGTAGGAAAAATGGTTGCTCCCCCTCCCCCGCAATCACAACAACAAGCGATCGTGAAAGCTAACAATAGCTAACGTTCGTTTAAATTATAATCATACATATCTGCAATATCGTATTGACTTTTGCTGTTACGTTTCAGACTGAGGATTAACCGCTAACGTAAGAGGTTTGTTAGCTAACTATTTAACGGAAAGCCGTACGGGGTCTAATGCTCCCCGACATATGCCAAACTAATGTGGAGACATTGCGATTAGCATTAAATTAACGACACTGCAATGTAACTTAACTAGTTGTCCTGTCTCACCAAAATAATGCTAGGTAAATGTAAAAATAAATTAACAAAGAGCTGTTGTGTGCCTGGTTGTGCTAATAACATTACCACAAAAATCCAAGTCTCTAGTTTTATATTATACACCAGTTAAAGGGGAACTCGCATAACTCAAACTCCAACCGGATTGTCAACCAACAGATCCTGGTCCCCCAAGTCAAATCGCAGTAATGTCTGGTCCACCCATTTCACAATTGATAAAAACTAACAAATGTCATACCACTAAGTCATATAATATTGATATCTGGTGGTCTATGTAAACTTGTATGGAGATTCATAGGCAATCAGGGCGAGTTTTCAACAGTATCATCGTTGGCGCTGCCTCTGTTTTGCCCACCAGCAACAACGCGTCTTCATTCTGTGAAGTCAACTTGTTTACTCCTGTTGTGTTGCTTTTTGCAGCTTGCAGACAATCCAGCAGCTGGGTTGAAGTGACCCAGCCGTTGTGTAGGTACCACGTGATAGTAGAGGAAGAGAGGAGGAGGACGGTTTTATCTGTATTGTTTCAGCCGTCACTGAGAATGAACCCAGCCACTAACCGAGCATCTGGGCCGCACAACAACTACTCAGCACCGTGGAAATAATCCAACAAAATGATCCAGCGGGCTTAAACCAGATAGATAAAACAACCCCTCGTTATTTTTGTCTGCTTTTACAATTAATTATTACTCCAACATCTTAAATGTTTTGCCTCATATGATTAAACTTAAAATAAAATGCTTCCAGTACTAAAGAAAAGTGTCGCTGGAACATTAAAACGAGTATGTGAGTGTTGTTATGTATTGAATGTGTGAAGCAGGACAGAATCTTGCCCCACTTCATTCCTAAAGTCTTTTGACCGTCCTAATCTGATTTATGACGACAGGTGATTTGTGTTTGTGTTACATAATGTCTCCATTTATCTCTCAGAATTGAGAGATAAATTTGTGTGTTTTCCTTTTAATGTAAAACACACAAATTTCTCTACATTTTAACATTGCTTTGATTGCATTGCTTGTTCCACATTACAATAGATACACTGCTTGTTATGTAACCGTTTCCACCTAAAGGATCAAACAGCTGTCACGTTACCAAAACTGTTGGACAAACAGATTGTCTGTATTTAAAGACTTACCAGTAGTGTGGCAAAAAGTGTGACGCTCGTCCCGAGGTTAATGCTCGAGACAAGTTTCACTGCAATCTGCTCGTTCTGAAGTTCGACATTTTGTCCGTCGCCATCTTGGTTTTTACAATTAATTTTCATGAAGTGAAAGCACACTGTGAAAGGGTTAAAGTTGTAAGATGAAATCACGGACAACTCCCAGACCGGACAATGCTACTAAATGAACATCATGCTGTATTGAAGAAGACTTGGAACTAAATATTGAGACCATAAACTCATGTTTACAATGTTTACTGAGGTAATAAATCAAGAGAGAAGTAGAGTCATTTTCTCATAGACTTCTATACAATCTGACTTGTTTTGTTTTGGGATGACGGTAACAAGGGGAAGCAATATCAGAGTAACATTTAAAACTCTATCAAAGATTGTTTCTTCAAAGGGCCTTTCTGAAAACCCAACTTGCTTTTGTTCTGACTTCTGTCTGACTGGTCTGTATTGATTCGACTGTATATTACCCTCTCGCTGTCCGCAGGATGTCCTTATGTGGAAGCTTTCTGTCAGACGAGCAGTTCCTGTGCTCGATCTGCCTTGATGTCTTCACCAACCCTTCGTCCACGCCGTGCGGACACAGCTTCTGCATGGCCTGCATCAGCAGATACTGGGACGGATCTAAGGTCCGTGAGTGTGTGACGCATGGAAGTCATTTAAGATATGTATGAAGGTTAAATTTATTAATCTTCCATCTGTCCTTCTGTCTTTCCTTACCCATTGTTTTCCTTACCTTCATTCCTCCTTCTGAGTTTGTACCTTCTTCTTCTTCCCTTCTTTTGTTTCGTCCGTTGTCGTTCTTGTGTGCATTGTCTTTGTGTTGCTTGTTTATTTCCTGTGTGTAGTAAGTGTGTGGTGTGAATTCATGTAACCAGAGTAGCCTCGATTTGTGCCGATCGTGTACTAGCATACATTCTGGGTCACAGCGGTCACCATCCTTTTATCTGCGATATAATTAGCCGGCGAAGAAATGACTCCTCTTTGAAGATTCTGAAAAGCCAACAGCCCACCAGTTCCTGGCTGCCATCTTTGTTTTTATTTAGAAAGAGAGGCACTTAGAAACTTGGGAAATTAAACTTGACTGGTTGACAGAGGCATCTAACTGCGAGGCAGTTATTCTAGTTTTCTGCCCTTGCTTCCATCTTTCCTTTGACTTTATTATCGTCTCTGGTTTGTTTTTTTCCTCTCCTCTCCTCTCATCCATCCATCCATCCTCTCCCAGGTTTGCCAGTGTCCTCTGTGTAAGAAGACCTTCCAGAAGCGACCAGACCTCCAGATCAACAGGACGCTGCGAGAGATTACCGATCAGTTCAGATCCATGACAGCAGGGGGGAACGAGAAGAGAGGGGGAAGAGGAGGAGGAGGAGGAGGAGGCATACCAGATGATTTAATTGATGAATTGAAGAAGAAGCTGCCTCGACCTCCGCTACAACTATCACCGACAATGCCCTGTGAGACCCAAGGTAAGACAGGTGAAGTAGGTGTTAGCCTACAAGGGTTTTAGTTCATTTTAGATGAAGAATCAGGCATTTGATGTGAAGCGAGGCTGCCTTCATGTTCTCCTCTTTGAACAAATGGTTATTTTGCCTTAAATAGTGAAATGACCATTGTGTCAAATTGCACTTCCAATATTTCCGAAAGAATATGAAGGTTAAGATTCTTAGAAAAGTAGAGGGATGTTGGAAAGATTTAACATGAGGCAAAGCAGAAGGATGAGAGGGACTGAAAACCTGCCATCGCCCCTGTTAGCAAAATGCATAATGACCGAAATGCATGCTAGTGGTTACCCAGCCATTCCCATCTCCATCGACTAGTAGCAGGGCGAATGCATGGGCAGAGGGGTTGTTAAGTTGAATATGTTAGTCTGGTCTCCCTGACTCACTGATCCTTTATCTAACTGAGGTTTGTGCTAGTTGGAATCTATGGCCGGGACCATGGCCGTGGTGTATTGATAAATACACGGCGCTGTCCGTGGTGCTGAAGTGGCAGAAAGATGTTGTAATTGACCCTTCGCTAAGTCCCGTCCCTTCGAACGCAGACTGACCAATCATAGCGTAGCATCAGCCAGCTCTTATCATTGTCTGACAATTATCCGGCAAGCGTTTCAGATTTACTTCATATTCAGGCTGGTTTTGAGGATTTTGAGCTCGTCACGGTTAAACGTTGTGTAGTAGTGATACTCGTTATCCAGAGAGGTTGGAAGGAGATGTACGTTTCTAAAATGTTACGTTTCTACGTAACCCAGAGTATGTTAGCACATCGTTAGCATTAGCATTTCTATGCTGCGCTGGTATACTAAATGTATACACTTGCTGCTTTTGCTTTTTAATGATTGTAACAGTGAATAAAGACCTGCCCGGCTTTACAGGAACAGTGTTGTTCCTTAATTTCATTGTCTTCTGTCTCGATCTCCAGGTGACGTGGTGGTTTTAGTTTTACACTTTGATCCGCAGACTTTAGGGTTTAAAAATTCATGGATCATTTATTGTCATTATGCACCACAGGGTTGCACAAAAAAATGCAGTTGTAACGCTTTTCAGGAAGTGCAGTTAGTGACAGTGTGTGCTCCATGGTAACGTAGCTCTGACAGCTTGAGGGAGTTGCCCCGGGGGCGGGGCTTAGCCAAGGGTTAATTGCACCTTTTATCCTGTCCCACCTTTCTGTAACCTTCCTGCTAAACATAGTCTGTTTGCTATGCTCACCATTTTAGTTTAGTATGTTGTGTGTTGAGTGTTTCATCCTGACTAAAGTGGTCTAATAACTGGCTGACTGACCAACATTGCAAAAGAAATTGTTAAAGTATGAAGGAAGCTCAGAAGATAAAAAGGTACACAGCTTCCTTGATTTTATCACTTAATTCCTGTATCTTCTACCATGGAAGGTGTGTCCATCCTGACGCTGCCATGCACAACCTCACTGGCTTCTTCGGTACCAAACGACAGTCCGTTCGCCGCCCTGACGAACCCCTCCAGACCTCCTCCTCCGCTGCCCCCTTACTCCAGAGGCCGAAGAAGGTTCACCATGAGTGGGGCTGCAACGAGCTCGAGGCTCCCTGTCTGTGAGATCCACCACAGAGGAATAGTGGTACGGTACCTTTACCTACATTATAAACCATCTGTCATTGATTTTCAGGCTTTCAGATAAAGTCAATTGTTGTTATCGAGGAGCAAGAAGAGAGGTCGAAAACATGCAGCGGTTTATATTTTCATGACAGATTTAAGGTTTGATGTTGCAACACTCTCTCACTGATTTCAGATTTACTGTCGGACTGATCGAGTATGTATCTGTCCTCAATGTGAGACCGAGGACCATCACGATCACGACACTGTGACTCTGGAAGCCGAGTGGATGGAAACCAAGGTGGGAAAACCAGAATCACGTTTGAAGTGAACAACACAGACTTTTGGGCGTTTACTTCTTTAGTGTCTTGATATTTTAACCCGGAGAACAATGGCTAACAAAGCACAAGCTGTTACAGAGCAGGTTTTCTTCTACCATACTCTGTTATGCCACATACAAAACACATTGTTGGAAAGCAGTATTGTGTATAGTTCTGGACTTGTTAAACATCATCAAGACGTTTTTTTCCTAATTTAATAAGACCCACTGTGAAGTCTTTGACTGAATGTTTACTCAAGTGTCAGCCAGTCAGAATTTTTTGGAAATTTGACTTCCTCAAGCCACGAGAACAGAGAATAGCGCCGCAACCGGGCTTGTTGTTGTTGTTGGTTACACAAATAACCTTAGCGCCAAGCTCTTTAGCTAGGCCTCACTGTTGCTGTATAGTTTAATACTGGAGCATCAGTTCAGAACTGCAATCAAATCCCAGATGTCTGTTTGTACTGTGCGGTTACTAAAAGTGAATCCACATCACATACCTGTTTTTATTAACTCAGCTTGCAAAATGTATTTTCTGTGTGTGTGTGTGCAGGACCAGCTGAGTGTGTCAGAGCAGGAGGTGCAGGGGATGATCAGACGGAGAATCAGGAAGATTGAGGAGATCAAACTGTCAGCGACTGAGCTGGAGGTGAAAGAAACACACACAAACACATTCCTGTAAATACCCGAGCTGTGTGGCAAAACCTGTAAATCCTCCTGTCATCCCTTTATCAGCTTTGACTTGTTTTTTTGCTAAAGTTTGGTTCCCCCCCCCACAACGTTTCAGGGTTTCATCCTACTTGTTCTGTATTCATGTAAAGATTTAAGTGTATTTCTAACTTTTCATGATTGTACATGAAGTTTTGAAGCTCCACCCAAATTCACAATGTTTTACGTAAATTACGTTTACATTTTTCAGCTTCCTAATTGATTAATTTGAGAGACTTTGTGGGCTCTATGCAGATTCATTTTTGCATTCACAACATTTGGGTATCTAAATTTTGTCTCTATTTCAACCCGTATAATCGCATGGTTCTTTTATTAAGTATATAGTTTAGTCTCAACATTGTACTATACTTGTTTTTACCCTGTATGTGAAACATATGATATTTCAGGGTGTTCCCGATCGTTTGAAGCCTAACAAAGGTGTTTGAAATCACAGACTCATTTTCTCCTCAGTTGGCGGTGGAGCGAGAGACGGCGGGCAGCGTCTGTCTGTTTTCTGAGCTGGTGTCGGCCATCGAGCGCTCCCAGGCGGAGCTGATGGAGGTGATGGAGATGAGCCAGAGGGCGGCCACGCACCAGGCCGACGCCATGGTACGACAGCTGGAGCTGGAGGTTGACGAACTGCGGCGGAGGGAAAGCGCCCTCGCCAAGCTCGCCCAATCAGATGACTACATGCACTGTGTCAAGGTTGGTGAGGATCTAATGAGGATATACTGACTCATAGCAAACCTGTGTGGGTTATTTTAAATGCTTTTGTTTGTTCCAGACGTTCCCCATCCTCTCCAGTCCTCCACCTGCCAAAGACTGGTTTGAGGTGTCGGTGAACTCTGACCTGGGAACAGGGACCATCTACAGGTCGCTGGCAGCTGTGGTGGAGAGGTTCCAGGAAGAGCTGTTGATAATCGCAGAGACAGGTGGGATGAATGCAAAACACAAGGCTTGATTCCAAAGATAAAAAAGCAATGAAGACAGTCAGGTTTTACTCTAAAGCATTGAAGTTCAGCTCCTTAATTGTTCCTCTCCAGGTTTTCCTGCCTCAGTACTGGCCCCCAGTCCGGTCCGATATCAGCCCAGTGAGTGTCCACTCCCGCTCCACCTTAAATAGCTTCAACATAAAGGCTTGTACAGTACACAAACCAGTGGATGATATTGGTCATCCACCTTAAAGCTTTTTCAAATACAAACCACTGAGTGACTCTGTCCATCCTACCTTAAGAAGTTAAACATACACAGTATTGTCCACCTTAAACAGGCTAATAATATGAATCTATACAGCGCATTGTACGTTTATTTTAACTACATTTTGTCCTGTTTTTCTGCAGGGATGAGGAGGGTTGAGGAGTATGCAGGTACAAAGCAGCATCACGGACACGTCTCGCAGACACGATTACATAAATGAAGTTTATTCACAGTTTTCTTCTTCCTTCAACACAGTGGACGTGACGCTGGACGGCCACACTGCTCATGCCAGACTGATTCTGTCGGAGGACTTGAAGAGTGTGAGACGCCTGTTAAATAGTTACGATCAAGAGTTGATTCATTTTTTTAGCATTACATTGATGAATTTCAATCCTGCAATCACAAACCCACAAGAAATGTCTTTACAATCTTGAAAATGTGTCTAAAACTGACTAAAATCTTGGTATGTTATTGATTTTTGGTTGGCTAAATTATCTATTCAGTTGCCTTTTTCCCATGTTTGCTAAAATCACTTTGGAGACTTATATTACAAGAATAATTATTTTAAAAAATGACATAGAAAACAGGCGTCTTCTGTACCAGTAATTCTGTCGTGCCTATGAAGTTGGGCATTGATAAACTTTCTGTGTTTCTGCAGGTGAGGTGTGGAGATCGACACCAGACGCTTCCCGACAACCCAGAGAGGTTTGACAGAGTCGTCTGTGTCATCGGGAGGGAGGCCATCTCCTCTGGGAGACACTACTGGGAGGTGAGAGCATTATTGGGCACAGAAAGCCTCCCCATGTGGCTGCTAGTTTTCTAGGGAAATATACTGCACATTAGCACAGAAATGCACATTTTTGGGGGGTATTTGCAGTTGTGTTTCTGTTGAAAGGCAGAGATGATATGGATTTAAGGGGAGACACTGCAGGTGAATAGGGTCAAAATGGAACTAATAGATACCACCATGTAACTTCTCCACTTGATTTCTTAAAAAAATCTTATTTTCTGGAATTTTATGTTTAAATATGTAAACTAGGTGTACACCCATGTCCTTCCAGCCTTTTATCTCTCTCTGTGTTTGGTATTAATGTCCTACTTCCTGTGATCAGGTGGAGGTGGGCGGGAAGACGGACTGGGATCTTGGAGTAGCCAGACAATCAATCAACAGGAAGGGGAAGATTGAAGTTACCCCGAGCAATGGATACTGGTTCCTCAGTCTGAGAGACAGGTGAGTTTTGTCTGTCACCAGTTTATTACCCACAACTCCACTTTCAGCAGCCTTGTTTCCAGCAAAAGAAAAGCCCCAAAAACCCTCACTGTACACTACCTGTCCAGCACCAAACAGTAGACAGACAAAGTTAGTACTTCATTTCCTTGGAGTCAGTTTATCTTAATTCAAAATAAATACATCTTGGAATAAAATCCATTAGAATATTGTAGAAAGATCGTTGGATAGATATTATACTGAAACATACGTGTCGTGAAAAATAAGGCAGTGTGTTAGAGAAAATGGTTTTAACACTCCACTTTCTCCTGCTTTTCACTTCATTTAATTGTCTTTTTCCTCGTCTTTGCTTTTCTGGTAATCGACTATCCCCAGGAAGAAGTACGCCTTTCGCAGTGAACCCTCCACAGACGTCCATCTGAACCTCCGACCACAAAGGATTGGGATATTTGTGGACTTTGAGAAAGGACAGGTGCAGTAAGAGAAACACATTTAACATCGACTTATTTTGTCTTCTGCCAAGTGAAGTGTTTTAATACTGTGTCCTCTTGGCTCTGCAGGTGTCTTTCTACAATGTTGATGCTAAAATTCACATCTACACTTTCAATGACACTTTCAGTGAATGCATCTTCCCGTTCTTCAGCCCCTGTACTAATAAATCTGGGAAGAACGACGGGCCGCTAATTATCACTCCGGTAAACTGGACAGAGTGACAGAACAACACCTGGAAGTTCCGAGTTTCTTCTTCTTCTTTTTGCTTTTAGTTGCACCGCAAAACTGTTCAAATTTTTTGGATATAAATACTCTTAAAATGTTCTCTTGTTGTCCGACTGTGAATAGTTTATAAATACAGGTGAGACATTTGTATTTTAATTGATTTGCTTATCATGTATTAAAAACAATGGTATTATTCTAGCAGTGACTGTGTTCATTATTTCTATATTCAGCTTCAGAGGAAACTGTGACGGATATTTTTGACTATTTAAAGACATTTTAAAGCCTAAACTGTTCATTGATTCATCAGAAAAGAAGCAGGAGTTGCCCAATAAGATTTTACAGATACTAGATTAATACTATATATATATATATATATATAGACTCCTATCTCATATTCATGGACTACTTTATTGACTTTGTAATGTTCCGTAGTACATGCATTAGAAAGAAAAGGTTAAATTTCCTGTAACGGTGAGTATAAAGTTTAAAGCTTACTTCATACTCGCCGTACTCCCACTATTCTCGGGAGTTGAAGGCCTGCTGCACTAAATTATCAGTGGCCTGGACGGGGCGCCTATCTAATATAATTAATAATTCCCTCTCACTAACTATTGCTTTCAGGGCCTGTGGGGACAAAAATAAACAAGGGGGTACAAACAGCATGGCAAGGCCAAGATTTAATGTCAACATATAGAAAGAGCACAGAAAACATGATATATATATATATATATATAAGAACATTGATCAATCAACAAGAACATATTTTTGTATCTATAACAACTATTTCTAATAAATCTTTATAATATAGTTTCATAACGTCATATCTTAAAATATTATGGGGAACTAATTTGGTAGAATTACAAAAAATAAATGTACCTGTAAGAACTCAAGTTCCAGGTACAATCTGTGAAAAGTTTGGATAACTTCAGATTCTACGACCAAAAATCCTTAATTTTCGTAAAACTGCTGAAGAGCATGCACACTAATCTCACTTTTTGTAGCAGAGAAGAGAGACTTGATTAGTTATATGTGCCTGAACTATACCCTGAAGCCTTTTCTATTGATTCACATTCAGAATTAAAAGTTTTTGCGGTCGATGCGCTGCTGCTCCATCTGCGACTTTGCTTTTTCTTTTTGCAGGAGAATGTGCTCCGCAAACTCCCTCACGGCCCCCATTCCCCCGGCACTGTGGCAGGTGTACTTTGCAGCATTGATGACGACCACCGGAGCGTCTCCAGGCACTGCACTTAAACCGGCCAGGTTCAGACATTCGACATCCTGTGTGTCGCTACCTGAGAGGAGGCAAGACGGAGAAATAAACATCACATGTGAATATCAACACCGATTATGAATTAAGGCTTGTTGCATGAGGATCAAAATAAATCCA
>NW_022280041.1:1943100-1963494 GCF_004355925.1 Anarrhichthys ocellatus | reverse complement strand
TCCGCTCTCAGGTGCTTGCGTTCGGGTTGCGATCCGTCCTTCTCGCCGTTTTCACCCGCTGGGCATCTTTTCCTGGAAGCCATAACGACTCAATTTCGCTTAAAATAATGTTCGTGGAGCGCCACTCATACACTGTAGCTGAACTGACACGATGAGTCCGTGAAACAGTAGTACAGACAGTTGTTATGTGAACCAGGCAAACCGGAAAAAGCAGTTGCGGTGTTTCGCTACATGTAGCGCCTCCAAAAGAACACACAATATGTGTCATGATTAAACAATGGAGCAGCAGATACAGTTTGCTGAATCCACGTCTTCTTCTTTTTTTAGTGATAAACAGCGTATTCTGATCATTGTGAAAGTTCATCACAAGAAGTACAACCATGGTCAAAGAAGTTTCACATGAGACAGAATTCAGATTTGAATTGGATGTGGATTGATTAACTAATTGATTATTGCAGACTGGTCACAGAAAATAGTATCCTCCACTTATTGTGACACTTCCTAAACTTCTTTTCAATGATATGTTTTACACGCTCCTGCAGATTCCTGCTCTACAACATCAGGAGGATTCTCCCCTTCCTCTACTTCTCAAGTCTCTTAATGTCATCCCCGTTTCCCTCACTTGCGTCCTTTCCTTGCGTCCTAGTCCCTCCCACCAGGGATGCATGGAGGAAACCATGCAAGGAGAGAGGAACTAGGAAATATGTTTTAAGAGACATGAGACGTCCTTTCCTCAGTTGCGTCACGTGAAGCTACGTCTGTTTCTGATGACGGTGGCTGATGTTCACAGCTGGATCAGCTGTTAGTCGGTTTTAGCAGCTGGAGAGACTTTTGATAAGTTAGTGTCTGTTCACATGATCACTGTACTCAATAATAGTAACTAATAATACTAATAACTAATAAAGAGCAGTACAGGTTTCTCTCCCCATGAATTAGTAACAGAAGAAGGATGCCAGGATCGAGGATGGAGGAGGGACCTCGGAGGAGCCATGAGCGAGGAACCACGAGAACAGACCTCCAGGAAGTCTTTTAACGGCCGACACGCCCCCTCATTGTTCATCAATCATGTGATTGGACGCTGCAGCCGATCGGACTGACTGACTGGAGTTTAACACCAGAGTGAAGACTGATCACAGAATAAACTCTAGTTTATATTTGATTAGGTTCTGTTTGCTCTCTCAACCTTCCCCTGAGACTGCGGGTGATACACTGAACCGTAAGAGTGCGCTATGTTTAATTAACACAGCTTCTACCTTTTTTAGGTCCTTGCTTGAAAAATGTGTACCATTATCTGATCTCGATTATGCCTCGGGATATGTTGATTTATTAAATACTTTATTACTGATGCGGCGTCCTCTTTTTTAGTGGGGACTGACTCCACCCACTTTGAGAAACAGTCGACTATTACTAACATGAACCTGTAACCCCCAACTCGTTGTTCTTGTCCCATGTCTGTATAATCGATCATTATCTCTTGCCATGGCGCTGTAGGAACTGGATAGCTGCCCATGTTTGGTTTTACTGTTGGTTTAACATTATGTTCGTTACACTGCAGTACATTAGTACGTCTCTACCCCCCCTCTTTTTTCTGAGATCAGCGTCAGGGCTCCAAGTCAGCTGCGCTGTGAGGTTGCGATGACCTACAGCGAGGACAAGGGCACGTAACGGAGCTGTTCTGTCTGTGTATGCTGCGATGCAGTGTCTGCTGTAGCCAGTCAGGCCCAGAACAGAGAGCATGTCTTTCACTGTGGTAGGTTTTGAGTGGTGCAGGATTGATGTTTTATGAGCACTAGAGAGGCCAGAAGAGTTTTGAGCAACTTCTCGGCCTAAGAAGGCAACAACCTGTCTGCAGAGTTGAACCTTAGTTTTGCTTACTTTAAACCCGCAGGCAGCCAATCGTGCGAGCACCTGGTGGCTTGCACTCATGCATGTCTCAGCAGCAATCAGTAAGTCGTCCACATATTGAATTAACAATACGTCCTCAGGAAGTTCAAGAGTTGACAAGTCATGTTTCAAATGTCGGTTAAACAGTCCTGGCGAGAGAACCAAGCCTTGTGGCAGTCTGGTGTATGTGTACTGCTGTCCCTGGAAAGTAAATGCAAATACCTCTTGTAAGGCCGGGTCAGGTGGAAGACAGAAAAACGCATTTGCGAGGTCAATGACAGTGAAATGTGAGTGAGCAGGAGACAATGATGAGAGAGCAGTGTAAGGGTTGGGCACGGACATAGACTGTCATGAACCATTCTGTATTTATCAGTGTTAGGTTTTGGGACAGGGAGAATCGGTGTGTTCCACGGTGAATGGCAAGGAACCAAAACACCTGCTTTCAATAGGCCATCAATCGTGTCTTTTATACCTGCTTCCGCTTCAGGTTTGAGAGGATACTGTGTCCTCCAAATAGGATGCATATTCGCCTCGAGTGCAAATGAAACCGATGAGTGTGTGCAGTGACCCACATCCGTAGGGGAAGTGGGTCAGGACAAGAGAATCAGGACGCGATGCAAACATGGTTTCAGTGAAACCATGACACCGATCCAATGTGGTTTGTGGCAAAACAACTGTGTCACTTGTGTGATGTGTTATTTTCCAGCTGTTATCTGAAGGTGAAAACATGATGGCAGGGCACTGAGTAGGCTGCTAATCTGTCAACTGAGACAGTCCTTTAGCCATTGGGCCCAATTGCCTGGCTTCCTGCCTGGCATGCAGAGCCAGAGAGACGTGAGGGGAGCTGTCTTCTGATGATTCATACCATTTTAGCTGTTCTTCTGTTAAGGTAACTGCAGCAACAACGCCCTCTCTTCCCACAAATAAACAAGGTGATGCTATGTGCCAAACACCTCCTGCAAGTTCAGATTCAAAAGCCTCTGTGTACAAATCGTCAGGCTCGCGTAAGTAATTCAGGGTGACATGGAGGGGATCAGCTGGAGGAGCATATGGAGCAAGCTGTGCAACCCAGGGCTTCCAAAGCTGGAAAAGGGAGAAAATGCCTCCTTTGTCAGGTGTTTCAGGCTGCAGCAAGCCCCAAAAGATTTCAGCTGAGAAGGTGGGAGGCTGCTGTTCAGACTGCAGCAACATGTTCTTTGAGCTGTACATAACATGTTCATTGCAGTGGAGGATTGTACCGTCTCTCAATGTCACTTGTAGTCCAAGAGGACCACACAGGATCACAGCACCCATTGTCTGTAACATGTCTCTCCCCATGAAGTTCACAGGACATGATGGTGAGAAGAGGTACTGCTGGTGAAAGGTCTGAGTGCCCACTTGGGTCAAGAGAGGCGATGTGAATGGTAAATGTTAGATTTTTTCCCGAGAAACCCGATACTGCTGTAGAATCAGTGGACATTGTCATTTTTGGCAAAGTCTTTGTCATCGTAGAGTACCTCGCCCCACAGTCAACCATCATGTCAACAGGTGTATATAAAACAGTACATGGGGTCGCTCAACCCACTTTGTGGAGCGTTGGGGTTGCTTGGGCACCCTTAGTGGTTGCTCTGCCAGGCCTGAGTGCGCACCGCCCCTTGAGGCAGGCTGGGCTGCTGTTGGGCTGGCGGTGGTGGACCTCCCCCTCTGGGCGGGGCCCAGTGTGGCACTGGGCCATACTGCTGATGGGAGGGGCCCTGTGGGCAACCACGAGCCCAATGGCCTGGGTCTCCACAGATGTAACACCCCTGACCTCCTGGGCCTCCTGGTCTTCCCCCTTGCTGATTTGACATATATCTTCCCCTGCCTTTCCCTCTAAAGCCCTGAGATGGTCTTTGATAGCCCCTCTGAGGCTGCCGCCATTGCTGTGTTTGTGCAGACGGTGGCTGATTATACTGTTGCTGTTGTGATTGTGGGAAGGGGAAAGTTTGTGGCTCAGCTTGCTGATAAGGCATTTGTTTAGCATTAGCTGATTTTTTCTTTTAATTTTGTGCTGAATCAGCATCACGGATCTGCGCCTTTAAGAGACGGACTTGAAATAGTTTAAGCTCCTCCTCTGTTTCTACATGATGTATACAACTAATGCAAATTAACCATCAACATGAAATATCAGATGAAATAATCAGCATTAAATACATCTGTATCAATAACCTAGATAATTAACAAAATCACAGGTAAATATGACTAAATCTATGGTTTAAATACTCTTATACTGCCATCTAGTGGTAGAACGGGTGAACACTTACTTTGCGTGTCCTTACAGGCTACACTCTGCGTTCACTAAATCAGCACAATACAGTGGAACAAGAAATATCAGTGCGAACAGCAACATTTATGTGAACACAAAAATGACTTTGATTAAACTATATCACGAACTGTATTGCATCAAACAATGCACCGATTCATCTTACTGTGTACATGGATAAATGAATTTTAAACTGCATGTAGTCAACTACTGTTGCTAATGAGTGAGAGGGAAATTAACCTGAAGATGATCGAAAGTCAAATTTTAAAACACGGATACAAAGAGCAGTGATTTATGCCGTAGATCAGTGCTCTTTGTATCCGGCTTTATTGGCCATGTATGCGTAAGTCTACATGGAATTTGACTCCGGTTTACACATTGCTCTCAACTTACATACATGGAATATACAATAAACAAGAAAAATATAAAAACAAGGACATTAAAGACAACAAAGGACAGAGAAAATAAGACAACATTTACCTATGTACCATATAAATATATAACGAAGAATATTTCATGAACATGAAGAACAATGACGGTGGATTTGGGATGTTAGTGTGGTGGTAATAGTGCAAATGGAGGTGCAGTATGTCTGATGAGCTGTCCCTGTGTCTGGTGGTTTTGGTGTACAGAGCTCTGTAGCGCCTACCAGAGGGGAGGAGGTGGAACAGCTTGTGTCCAGGGTGTGATGGGTCTGCAGTGATCTTTATATATTATCTCACTATATGTCCATTGTTGTACTTGTACCTGCACTATATATTTTGTCATTTACTGCATACATCTTGTCCCCCTAACCGCTTACATATTACTCGTTATTCTGTGTATTTCTTTGCACTTCACTGCATGGTTAGATGCCAAACTGTATTGTCACTGTACTTTGTGCAGTGACAATAAAGTTGAATTCAATCTAATGAGGATCTAAAATATGCATTGTCACCTGTAGTTAACACGTATTTTTGTTCCTTTAATATGGAGACATGGTGTGAGGGAGAGCGACGGATAAATAACAGTAATGTGGAAGAGACCAGAGAAGAGATGAAGGTGTCCATCAGGTTGAACCGGTGTTCCTCTCTCTCTCTCTCTCTCTCTCTCTCTCTCTCTCTCTCTCCCCTGACTTAAATCTCTGCGCGCTGATTCATGGAGGAAACAAAACTCACACATTGATGTTTGAGGCCTTCTCTCTCTCTCTCTCTCGCTTACAGATCTCTCTAAGCAAATAAAACATCCAAAACCTGTTTTAAACACAAGAAAAGGCGGTTAAAGACGATGTAATAACAGTTAGGAAATGGGTTGTAAAAAAAAAAGAGGAGGAAAGAAGGAAGGAGGGTAGCTCATCTGCCCGAACTACTCCGACAGCCCTGGCGGCATACCGTTCATTCAGTCACCGTGCACCACTCCTTCACAACTGCTCTGACTTCCGTTCAACTGGAGGAGTTAACAGCTGACAAATGCTGCTGCATAGGTTTTGGTTTCTAAGTCCATTTCAGATGCTGGATCTTGTTTTGTCTGCACACGCAAATGGGAAACTTTTGCAGGTGATGGCACACGGGAACTCCTTGAACGACTTTGAATACTAAACAAAGAGACACATTTAAATCTGCAAAACCAACAATCTCTGCTAAGGTCAGAGGGCCCGTTCCAACTGCCGGAAAAAAACAAGTCTGCTGGAGCTGAAGGCCCTCGGAAAATGTTGGAGAAGGCAAAAGCAACCAGTGTTCCAAACACAACATCAACATGTTGTATATTGTACATACAACAGAATGGCAGAAAGAAATGTTTCGACAGAATGCTGAAGATAAGATTCGAGAAAAGTCCTAAAAAAGAAGGATAAGTATAAATAAAAATAAATAAAATGTTAGTATTTTGAGGCCAGGAAACATTTTTAATTCAACCCGTATCTTGTTTTTGGGGTCATCCTTAAAAGCAAAAAAATAATAACGTGATTTTATGAGAATCACTGTTTTTTGAATTGATGCATGTATAACAAGTAAATTCACTCTTAACATACTGTTATTTATTAGAAGTGGAGTCATTTTCTCATAGACTTCTATACAACCAGACACTACAGAGAATGCAGCTTTAAGGCACTTTCAGCTTTGGCTTCATTTTTCAGAAAGAGGTTGTCGCCTGTTTTCTACATTTGTAATTATGTCAGAAAATAATCAATACAATCAATATTTGAAGGACAAATATTTGGTTAAAGTAATAAACAGTTCTATTGCACATGATATGATTACTCTCTGTGTCAACAGAAAGTACTGGGCATGTGTACTTCTGTCTCCTGTGTGTTATCATTTTAAGGTTTCAGGTGTTTCGAGAGGCCAGTTAGGGGATCTGCATGTGTGTGTGTGTGTGTGTGTGTGTGTGTGTGTGTGTGTGTTGGGTTGATTACAAAGACAAGAGAACAGTGGAGAAGCAGGAGAGGGTTGTAAACACGCACAGCAGGGAGGCAAACACTGATATCTAAATGAGTCATTTACATACTTACAGACCTTTATTTGTCTTTTTATTTCAAAATACTAAACAAAGTACTGACACTGCTTATCAATGACAGCATGGCTGAAACACATTCATACACTGTGGCAATCAGTAATCAGCAGATAACATGAGCTGTAGTTTACATAAGGAAGTAAGTAAACCGTTAATGTATACATTATATTCTTCATTGATTGATCTTATGCCACATTCATTTATTGGGATAAAACCCCTTGAGATGTACCATCTGGTTTCAGAGGGAGTCCCAAAATACATCACAATATGTGACAGAATAAATAAAAACATATAAATAAACAAAAAAAACAGACAAGAAACAAACAACATACAGTATATTATTTAATGAAAACATTGAAAAACATTACAACAATACACACAAGTTGGCCGATAAACAGTAGAGGGTGAGAGGATCACCAAATACATTCAGGTGTAAAGAGAAGGTAACACCATAAGGTATAAACCCTAAGTGACACACAGTGACAAACAGTCTAAAAATATTCAGATTTATATCTAAAACGTGAAAAAGTAAAGCAGCAAACCGTGTGACTTTTAGGCATTTAGGCTTTAAAAATGATTTCTGTCTGTCAACCAGCTGACCAGCTGTAATCTACATGCAGTGTTTTACTATTTAGGCTAATTGTTGGGTTCTTGTGTGTCTCCAGTGGCGAATAGTCAGTGATCCATTGTTGGGGAAAAAAGTAATGAATTACAGAACTGCTCATCACTCCTTATTTTAATTCTCTTGTTATCACTCAAAAGAAAAGTAAAAAAAAAAGTTGTGAATACACAAGTTCTGTGTTTCATCCTCAAATGAATTCGATCCTTGAGACTTTGAATATCTTAAAGTAAAAGCTTATCAGGTGAATTCTGTATGAATATTTTGGATGTACCAACCTGTTGGCTCATTTACACACACTTCCCTCATGATTCTGATATTTCCTGCAGGACATAAAGGCAACACTGAGACAAGGGAAGTTTTTTTCAAAAGTTTGATACTCCAAATAAAGATATACTTTTTAAAAAGAGTGAACATGTGTAACTCAAAGAACAAGCTGTATGTGTCCGATCCTGGCCGGATTTCACTCCAAACCTGGAAAAGAAGTAGAGTGTAAGTAACTGTGAAGCAAAAGTTTTTAAGGTCTACAGTATCAGGAAATATATATAGACGTAAATGTGAAAATAAATGATGTGAATGACCCATGCAGACCTCCCCAGAAACCCTTTTATAATATTTACATCTCTAACATGCAGCTCACACAGTATCCACTGTGCACGACCCGACAACATCAGTAAATTGTAAAGAAAGATTCATGATACTGATGATACATGTAAAACTACATTCCCATGAGCCATGGGTGATCATTTACTGTACAACAAAACACCCACATCAGCACAAAAAACAGCTTCTAATTACATGTATAAGCCCATGTGATGGAGCATCCTCTCTGTCTGCGCAAACCTGCAATGAAATTGTATTTGAATCATTGAAATGTTCATTTATATGGTGCATTAACCCCCAGAGAGAGAGGCCTCGTCCAGGATGTTAAACTGACAAAGGATACTGACACTTGTTTTAAGCCGAGTTGAAGAGATGCATTTCATATCATCTGAGTGATTCATAGTTAGTAGCATGAAAACAAAAACAAAAGACAAGATGGTTAACTTCCGCTACCTGTTACCTGTGTCTAGAAACAACAGATACGTCTATTTATATTCTAATCTGGAGGCTGTTATTTACTGGATGAGGTTATAAAACATAACCCAGGCCTTATTAGCCTTTTTTACTGCTGTGCTGATGCACCAGGGGGACTCCACTATGTCTTCTTGTTGTACAAGAGCTCTTCACCCCCCTCCCTAAACTATCTTTCTCCCTCAATAATGTGCACCGTTCTCCACACCTTGGAGCGGAATGGAGAAGAGGTGGGGAAAGAAAGCGGAAAGGCAGAGAGACAGAGCGCGAGAGAGTACGGAGGGAGGGGTAAACCGGTTCAGCAGGTATACAGAGAGGCCTGACCCAGTCTCTCCCCAGCCCTGTTGTCACCGTTATTTCTCACGCGCATGCGCGTTGGCGCCTGTTTCCTGCTTTTCAAATGAGTACCTGTGCTGCGTTTTTTTGGACCCACCTCTGACTGACTGTGTGTGTGTGTGTGTGATCAGGATATAATCCTCCGTTTTTTTTCTCTCCCCTCAACCCGCTCTCTCACCCACTCCCGTTATTTCAGAGCGCTGTAGGTGAAATCCGTCTTTACCTGTCCGAGGTAGCACACCTGAGCGGACTCACCTGTCCACCGAAACACGTCTCTTTCCTTTTTTTATTGAGTGCTGCAAAGAGAATCGGGTAAAGTGAAAGGTGTGTACGGACACAAAATAGGAGATTAAAGCGGGACCAAGTTTGCGAAACGAGAAGAAAGGTGTAAGGAGGACGGAGAAGAAGGGACCGACACCTTCCATTTTTTTTCTCCTTCCAACTTTGGAGTTTCCTGCTTTTGTAACTTTTAGTTGACTTCACGTCGCGACAAGCGACTTCGCTACCAAACTCCAAATAAAAGGACCGAGTATTAATTAATCATGCCGAAGACCTTTCTGGTGAAAAAGTCGCATTTTTCGCCGGTGAAGCGAAACTGGAGCGAACTCCCCGATCATGAGCGAGGCGACGTCTACGTCCCAGGTGAGTCCACGCCGGTGCAATGAGCCATATTTTTTTTTTTTTTCAAATAAAATATCAAACCACCAAAGCCCAGGCGGGTAGCGGGGTCCTGACGCGTCTTTGGGTGCTTTTACGCACGGATTTGTGGATTTCATGCGGTTTTGGATCCACCAGGAATGTCAGTGTGGCGGGTGGGGAGGGGGGTCGGGTTGTGATTGTGATTGTAACGGGTCGGCTGCTGTCCGGGGCCACCGAATAACGGGAAACACAGCGGGCCGTGAAGAGAGTGTAGTTCCCGCATGAAGGGGGATGTTTTTCTTTTGTCTTGTTCAACCTTCATTTTAATGTTTTGTTTTTGCGTTTCAACTTAGAAATCCGACTTAATTGAAAAAATATATAAATAAAGTTTTTTCAAACTTCACACAAAACACATATCAGAGCAAAAGCTGGTATGTTTGCTCTTCTATTTTTCATATCTGCCGTTGTGTTGCGGCCTAACAAACTATCACAAGGGCCCGTTGCTTTTCACATATCGACCTTCAACCCCTGATTACAGCGTTCTTCCTCATGCTTAGCACTTCATTGACTTACGTAGCCCAAATAAAGGCCTATTATGTATTATATGACGTTCAATTATGTATTCTTTTTTTTATTTAGTTAAAATCTTTTGAGGCCTAGTGGGTTGTGATTTTGGTTGTTACAGTTATACCCAAGTTGTCCTCACATCCTTAAAAAAAGAACTCTTCTTCAGACTTGTTGGATCAGTAGCCCACTCATATGATGATATTTCACAGGAAATACCGTTTTATTGAATTGGGTGCCCCAACTGAAAAACGAACAAGATCCGACATGTTGTTAACTGTCAAATTTGAGCTTCATGCTGTGTTTGGCCCCAACTTTGCATTTAAATGACACGCAAAGGGAGTCCACCCCTTCCCCAACAACTCCTCTTGACAACAGTCTCCATTGTTGCCGTCGGCGGAGTTTTTATTGTAAGACCACGTCGGTATCAGATAACAAGTAACGGACTACACCCTAAACCTCTTTCTCGCTCTCTCTCCCCCTCCCCCTGTCTCCTATTCTCCACATCTCATCACCGTTAACTTTTAATCATTGACTTTTACATCCTCTCTGGTGTTTGAAACCGGAACATTTGGACGAACTGAACTGCAGGTCGTGTTGAGGTGGTTTTAAACAACTAATAATTCTGTCAAATAACAGTCAATAATCTTAATGGGAGCATGCAGGTGATTCTGGAATCATCAACTAATGTGATACGCTTTTGGAATCTAACTTTACGCATATAAAATAGACAATTACCGATTTCATAGAGCCACATCTACTTGTTTATCTCTGTTAACTCTGGCTTTTAACCACTGTTGATCTATCCAAAATGAGAATCAGTCATATAAAACTTGATTTTGTCAATCAAAATATACAATTTTCCATGAGAATTTATCCGTAAGATAAAACAAAAACTGAGCGTCAGTGCGTAATTACGCGTAGTTAATACTCCTCACCGAACTCAGCAACTGTCTCAGCTCAAGTGTTTGGTATGTGCCGTTACTTGACGTACCTGCCTGACGTGTGCTTCTATGTGCCGTGGACAGAATGAGTCACACAAACAAACACGCACAGGTATGATAATTGCAGTCAGAAACAGGCTTGTTGAATACCTTTGAGGTGCCAGATGCCATCAGATTGAAAAGTTTTGTGTAGGTGTATGTGGGTGTGCAGTGCGTAGGAGTTTATTTTTATCCCTTTATCCACAAACATGTGCCAGGGCCTGTTTCTGATGGATCATCAGTCCCTGATCCTCCTCTGACTTAGACACACGTAACAAGTGTATTTTATTATCACTCCCACCGGCTGCGTTATCGGAGATCTGGCACAACATTGCTCATAAATACAATACGAGTTTAATATAGAATAAAAAAGAGAAACTACAACAGGTGTAAAGAAGTCTCGCATAAGAAGAACCCAATTCAAATAAAAAATGTCCATAGGCGTTGTGGTGCGAGCCGGATGAGATGTGACATTTTAACTCTTATTACAGGTTTTTAAAGATAATATAAAAAATGTGATCTGCATGGGATAACCGAGGGGGTTCCAGTTTAAACTTCAAATAATTATAAGAACATGATTAAAATTAGAAATGGAAATTTGCTTTTGTATTCTTAGATTTTCACTTAACAAAAGGTTTTAGATACTAATAATGATGACGATAATAATAATATGATTTATAAAAGAAATACTTAATAGTCCAAGATTAAGATGGTTCTACTCTACCATTTATTTAATTTACAAGTTAAACACAACTTTAGTACTCTAGGATCCAAGGGGAAGACAATGTGATCATTTTATATATATATTCATATTATTTCACAGCTTGACCAATACTGGGCTTTTGAGGCCAATATCCTCATATTCAAGTTCAACAATTTGATTTTAATTTATAAATTCATAACATTTCAATATGGATGCTTAAATGTGGTTATTAAATGACATTTTGTGTTTATTATCTTCTGTTGACGAGAGTCAGATGACTAAGATCGATACCGCTCACATAAACTAGAGCGGTATCGGTCTCCTTTAACTTTTTGGCAACTACTCCGGGATGTCAGTTTATCGGTCGGGCTCTAATTATGTTTTGTGAGATCATTGTATCACACTGATGGTCTATCCTGAGGCTGCTGCGAGGTTAATGTTTATTTAATTGGAGGAAATGTAACGGAAGCCTACTGCGGCAGACCGTACGCCTTCAGCAAACACACACACACACACACACACACACACACACACACACACACACTGACAGACTCGCACCTTGTGTTTGTTAAAGCTATCTACCGATTGTTGACTCTTTGTCTTTCTCCCAACTGAGGGACGTTAAATGGATATAGAAATAAATTCAAGAAGTGCGTTTGGAACAACACAACTCGTTCTCTCTTCGACATGAAAACTCACCCTTCCTCCCAAACGCACACACACACACACACACACACACACACACATTTCATTTATTTCATTGGTGAGGGGGAAGGAGTGAACAAACAATACAAGATGAGATTAAATGTCCAGCCAGCAGCAGTCACCACAGAAACTATCAACACACAGGAATAAATTAGAAAGAGCTGAAATCACTTCAACAGTTTGTAACGTATAGAAACCATAAATGTGTTTGTATTAATGTTTTTTCCCACTAAATATCCGCTGTGTGATGCATTTTACTGGGACACCGGGCGAGATAGCGCAGTAAACTGAATATCTTTGAGTTGTGGACAAAACAAGACATTTGAGGACTTCATCTATGGAAACAGCGACTGCCATTTCAAACCGTTTTTTAACATTTTATATGCAAAACAACTAATCGATTAATCAACAGATTAACCGAGGATGATAACAACCGTTGCTTACTGCCCTACTTCCCTTCTTCGTTATTGATTGCCATTCAGAAGGCACTGCTTGTGTGTCGAATAGAAGCACATGAAAATATGTTGTTTTCCAGAGGACGCTTGCGTAACCAGCACGGGGAAGATTAAAACAGCGTTTAAATACTTGAAGTAGCTTCAGCAGCAGTGTCCCTCTTTTATGTAGGAACATTATTATAGCAATAATATGCAGATGACTGCAATAAGGCAGTACAACATGTTGGCATTACCTGGTTTATGCTTTGGTCAGATTCATTTTCATTTTGACTATATTTTGAGCTGTATTTTATTCAAACAATACCCAACTGAGTCACTGTAAAGTAAACTTATTATGGATATCCGTAGAGGCTGTGCGAGTGATATCTCTTTAAAAGGAGCCATCTTTTGCTGTGTGACAGCGTACCGTTATACCTCTGTTGCTTTACAGGTCGCTTGTTGTGCCTTTTCATCTTTTGCAGCTCGCTGTGGGGCTTAATTTGCATCTACATTTGAGTTTTATCTGATTGAGGCCCTGCAGAGTCAACTGATTCGTTGTCTTTGCTGAGCTGAACCACACCTGCCTCCGGGCTAACTGAATGCATGGCACAAAGACACGCACACACACCTGTCTGCTGCACTCTCAAAGGTTTCTATAACCCTACCTACATCTCTCTCCATCTCCCTCTTTGAGCTGTGTTTTGTTAGATTGTATACACACACACACACACACCCACACACACATAGAGAGGCATCATTGTTTGAGGAAGGCACAGAGCCGGTGCTGCAAGACCGTCTGGTCGGACAAGTCTAACTGTAATGGTAATGTGGTGAATGTGTGCGTGTGTGAGGAGGCATGTGAGGACGTGTATTATAAGTAGCACAAAACAAAAGGCCAAACATGTGCACACCCACACACCCAAATACATCTTTAACTCTGCATGTTTGCTAATTGAGAGATTGTGCAAATATAGAAACCGATGCACGCTGGCTGCACATTGTCAAATCCAGTAGTACAAGAAGAAACATCTACCTCGGTTTGCTTCTTTCTCTCCATGTCCCTCGTTCTCTTCCACTCTCTCCGCTGAAAGAGTGTTACATTTACAGCATTGCTTTATTTTCATGATATGTCCGTGCGTGGGATGTGATGTGTTTCCACAGTAGCTCCTTTTTTAGAATGATCAAATCACCAAAACAGTCTGTTTTTAAAGGAGCAGTCAGGCAGTTTAGTTCTCCATAAAGCTGGTTGGAAAATGGCAAAACTTGACTTTACCTTCAGTCCCTAGTAATCGGTCAATCTACAAAAACACTGGACCCTACATTTTCCCATAATGCAACTCAATAATCACTTAGTCATGCTGAGTTTCCAGTTGGAAGTTTCAACTGGAATACCGCCTAAAGTTGGAAAGTCGAAGGAACCCCACCAAGCATGGCCTCAAAATCCTAAATGGCTGCTCAACAGTAGATAAGCTGTAGTAATATGCTGTTTGTTAGCGCTTCTATCATATTTGTGTCTCATTAAATCAGTCATACATTCAGTACTGTCCGACTTCTATCTGTGGGCATGTTGCTAGGATGTTTGTACGCACAACATACCGACGTAATGCGTTATCAACTGGTATTGCTAACAATGGAAACCGAAGGCTAACCTGCCTGGAGCAAAACCCATTAAGTTGTCCGACTTGTACTGGAATGCAGTCAACTCGGGTTGTGACTTCTGATTTCTGAGACTTTCTTTAACTCCACACCCTGTTACTCTGAAATCACAAAACTTCTCTAACATGACGTAGTAAACTGAACTTGGCCTTCAACATTTTTACGGATCCTTATTTTTCCAACGATCAAAATCGTACTCGCAATCATGATAATAAACGTTTTTCATTGACATCCACCATGTGTCCAAAAACATGACTCCAAACGTGTTTCCGCTGCTCCCAAGTGATCCCAAAAAAAACCCAAATTGCTGCAGGTTGAAGAAGAGACTTGAAAGGTGACACTGACTCTTCCCCTCTCTCCCTCCAGTCTCCATCTACCCTTCGCCCATCCTGATGATGGAAGCCGAAGCCAGCCCCGCCGAGATGACTCCGCTCTGCCTCACCAAACAGTCTCTCTCCGACACGCAAACACACGCCGAGCTGCCGTCCAGCACGATGCTGGGCCGGCCACAGAGCCTGGCGCCGTCATCGGAGGGGAGGTCAGATCTCAGGAGGAGGACGCAGGGTGGCTCTACATTCGTCCGGTCCAAAATGAAGGTGAGGAAACGAGCAGTGGCTGCATTTTAGGACCTTTATCACGAGATATTTTGACAAATTTATGCTGGTTTCTTCTTTCCCAAAATGAACATTAATAGATAATATAATATGTACTTCCAAGGTGTGAACCATAGAAATAAAGTTGTAGTACGACGTGTGCCGTCACCATAACTAACAACTCGCCATTTTCTTTTGTACTAGTCAAATGAGCACGGAAAAAAGTGCAATGTCCGCCGTTCTATTTCTATGGTGTGAGCTGAAATGCTGATGTTTGATTTGCTGCACATTTGCAATCAGAAGGGAGGGTGTGGGGAAACACAACTGACATATATTGCTCACTATTTCATGACTGCTCCCCTGAAACTGGTGTGTTTTCTTTCTTATTGAACGGCTTGATTTGTATAATTTCAAATGCGACATTGTCAAATTCTGATTTCATATTTAAATTAAATGATTTGTGTTAGATTGCAGCTCAGTGTGTCACTTAAACTGGTGTATATTAAGTAAAACAAAGGCTTTATAATTGTTTTGTAACATAAATATCAATATTTTCTCTCCTCCACAGATAACCACAGGCGATTTACACCCCGACCCCTCTCCTCTCCCCCTCTACCTCCCTCCCATTCCCACCCTGACATCCCTAACGCCAAACGCCACCGAGATGCCAGTTGCCTCGACGACAAACCCGGAACCCATGGAAGCGGTCTCCATGGTGACCAGATCAACAGGTCAAAGTCAGAGTTTGTTGACGGGGCCGACGGGGACCTACGTGTGCCAGGTACGTTTGTTCTTTATTTTTGAATTTAGAAAAACCTTTTTAAAATCGGACATCAATGTAGTGGAATATTGGGACATTTACCGTGAAACATTTCCAATTAAACAGTACTATGGTATACTTTGGTATACTATGGTGATGCCTGCACACTGACTCCAGGCAACGCAATTTCATAAACGTTAAAGTTTTGATCCAAACCTTTCACCTTCGTGAGTTGCAATAAATAACAGCCCTTCATGTGTAAACGTGTGTGCAACAAGTACGCGCTAAAAAGTTATTTTTCTTTTAAAGCAAAAAAAAATATCCACATCTTGCATTATTCTTGATTGTAGGCTTCGAGTATACACACAATGCCTTTTGATGGGGAACACTGAATGTGAACAAACTTTGTTTGTATCGTTGTTACAGGTTTGCCAGAAGACCTTCTCGTACCAGCGAATGTTGAACAGACATCTCAAGTGTCACAATGACACCAAGAGACACCTGTGCAGCTTCTGCGGCAAGGGCTTCAACGACACCTTTGACCTGAAGAGACACGTACGCACACACACAGGTAGCTTACACGTTTTCTTTTCGCACGTGCATAAACACAAATGTAATAGATGCAAGAATATGATATTTTTCCGTGTTTTCAAAACAGGCGTCCGTCCCTACAAGTGCACGCTCTGCGAAAAGGCCTTCACCCAGCGCTGCTCCCTGGAGTCCCACATGAAGAAGATCCACAGCGTCACCCAGAAGTACGCCTACAAGGAGCGACGCAACAAGCTGTACGTCTGCGAGGAGTGCGGCCTCACGGCGGGGACTCAGGATGAGCTGCTGATCCACCTCCACTCGCTTCACCCTGACAGCGCCCTGTTGAAGGGGAAGGCTGCAAGGAGAGCTGAAGGAGGAAGAGAGGATGAAGGATCATCGCCAGGCTCTCCTCAAGGAGCGGATAGTGATGATACCTCTGGATCAGCAGGGCAGTAGAGGGGAGGGGAGCCTCAGGACATAAGGACCTATAAGTGAAGATACAATTCAGATTACATAGCAGTGGGGAAAGGAAATGTGTATATACTGTATATGTATGAATGTGCGTGTGTATGGATTTGGGATTCTCTATCACAGACTGCCGCTTTAAATGAAATGCACCAAAAAAGGCCAAGTCTGACTTTGACTAGCATAGGCCACATTCTTTTACATGGGATTGTAACGTGAGCTCATTAACATGTCCGACAATATCAACATTGTTTTCTTAATCTGTATTGAATGTAAATATTTCCTGTGGGCGTCTTTGTACAGCAAAAAAAGAGAAACGATTTTTTACTTTGTTCATTAAAAGGGAGTAATATATTACAAGATAATTCATTTTCTTATCTTTTTTTAAAGTGCTTTTAATGTAAACTACAATACAGATGCATTCTGGTTCAACGGCATTGGAAGTGAGCTGTGTGACATGTTAGAAAGAACAATATTGCTGGATAATGAGGCCCGTAGAAATAGGAAGAGTAGAATAGGTTTCACAAACAACTCAACGTAGCAGGATGGTCAGAGCGGCGGCCATTGTTCTTGTAGCGGGTTCACTTTTCTGACATTCTGCAAATTTGCAGACTCTCTTCTAATTTAGAGCCTGCATGTCTGCTGAAGCGGACATTTTTTTCTTTCCAGCACAACTCTAAAGTCTGTACAGTGAACATACAGCCACTACTTAGTCATAGGTTAGCTTAGCTTAGCTTACCACAAAGACTGGAAACAATGAAACGGCTACCCTGGTCCTGTTCAAGAGTAGCAAAATACAACTACCGGCACCTGTAAGGCTCATTAATTAACACTTTTTTATCTTGTTTGTTAAATATGCACAAGAGACTCCAGGAAGAGTCTGCACCCAGCCAAGGAAGAGTCCTGCAGTATTTCTCTAAATATCCTAGAGCCAACCAATTAACCAATCTGTTGACTTATCGCTGCAGTTTTTTGGGGGGGATTTGATCCTATACCCTATATACCTGCCATAAGAAATAATACTCAAGTATCTCTATATAGATGCTTCTGTAGGTCACATAATCCTGTTAGTTGAAAATGCAACGCTGTTGAACAAGCAGACCATGCATTCCAGTTGCATGTCCTAACAATAACAGGTGCATGCAACAGTGCATTGATATTCATGCATGCGTGTGCATTGTCAAGACTTGATATATTAAAATGCATTGTGCTATAACAGTGGCAGCGTTAGATCAACTGACAAGCACTCAGTTAAACTTCCAAATTTCTCAAATTAGTGGGTGGTGGAAAGGTAATAAGGACAAGCATCACAAGCACAGCATCTGAGTGACCGAAAAGGATGACCGAAAAGGTTGTTACAGGCACAAAAGGAATTCTTGGTATGAGTGTTGACGTATTGTTAGCTGTAAATCATGTGGTCACATGGGGAAATATGTTCGGTAATGAAAAATCAGAGGCATGTCATTCCATCCTCTGAACAAATCCGCCGAGTTTTTCAACATTAATGTGTCTTTACAGCCTCCGCAGCCATCTTTCATTTGAATACAAACGTGTGACTTACTTACGCTTTACACTGCCCTTTCAAACTCTTTGAGTGCATGAAAGATGGCTGTTGTTATGCATTAATTGTGCTACTCCCCCCCCCCCCCAAACTTCTGACTGTGTTTAAGTAAGAGAGCGGTTGTGGTTTGGAGGGCGAGGCTGGATTCTTGGTCTCTGTTGGGTCTTGTTGGAGGAATCCTGCAACCGCCCTTCAGCCTAAGGAAACAGGCTAGCGGATTAGATAACGGTCTTGGAAGTTAACTGACACTGATTGTATTAAAGAGGCCCAAAACTCACAGGGTCAGGTTCACCAGCACAATCCATACATTTTACCCGTGCTTCTGCTTTTGGTTGGTCCACCACTCAACAACTATTAGAGACAATCATTGTTCCCACAGGCCTGAATCCTGACTTTTGTGATCCCCTGACTTCTCTTCTCGCCCCACCATGACATTGACATTTGTGGTCTTTAGGGAAATGCCTCAGCGTCTATTGGATGAATTGTCATGAGCTCATTGAATTGCCAGAACCATCTATGCATTGAGAGAGTAGAGAAGAAGAAAAAGTGGTGTTCCTTTACCCCACGAGCTACTCAAAGCAGTGGCCGTTCCTGTACCACAGAAGCCATCAGTCGTGGCTCCAATCAGACCGGTCTCTGAACCAGCAGGTTAAATCGGCTTCCGTCACGCCCACTCCAGTGAGCCAACTCCAGTGAGCCAACTCCCACGATTCAACCAATGCAGTAAGTCTCCACGCCAGTAGAAACAGAAACAGTTCTTCTTGATCTTTCCCTTCAGCCTCCGCTGCTGCTGCTGCATTGTGGGAATCGAGGAATGTTGCAGGCGTTTCGTTTTGAAAGTGTATCCTTTTGTTGTTTGAACATTTAATTTGTTTTTGTTAAGATGACTACCATGTTTATTCCAATGCCGAAACCGTTGCCAAAGGCCTCGGGCACCGGCACATAGGCCTTGGCAGAGTCTTCTCTCTCTGCTGGGCTTAACGGCGCATGTGCCTCATGAGCTTAACCTGTAACAATGAGTTGAAGCCTCAGAGTACGTTCAGTGTCTGGCCAATTAAAGGTATTCAAACAAACGTTGGGATCCTTTTTGACAACAATCTGAAATTGGTGCCGATGTGAGACCCAGAGTAAGATTCATTGGGTCCCACACTTTCCCCACTTGAACCCTCATCCAACTAGCTCCTTACTGAGGTGTAATGTGTGTAGTTCCAACTCTAATTTGCTCTGTTTTGAATTTCTGGCTTTGAAGCGAGACGCCACCCCGGTAGGCTTGGTATTTTATTAAAACTCTGTGGATTTACTAACGGTGTGTGTGTGTATACAGTATGTGATAAGAACTATTTATTTGGTGTTTGTGCATAAAGTTATGTTGCTAAAATAAAACATTTAGAAAAGTTTATATAGTTTTGAATTAAGTTTGAGAGGGATCTAATATATTCTGTGTTTTATGTATATGATTTATGTAAATAGTTTCGACAGTACAGTGCAGTACTGTAGATGTACAGCATCCTGACTCCATGCTGAATGTATAATAACGTTCGTCATTAAAGTGCGCCCTGTCCCGCCTTCTTTTCCGGTGACGTGCTGACGTCAACCCGGAAGTGCGCCGCGTCTTTGAATACAAGGCGCCAGCGCCCAGCTGCAAACTCGCGAGTTAAAGGTGAGTACAGACACGACATACTGTAATAATTATCTGTAAAATCTTCCGACACGTGTTGCTTACTACTTTTAAATATGGTGGCGTATCAAGGACAACGTTGACATGGCTAATTAGGGTCTGCTAACGTTAGCATACGTTAGCTTAAGTTGCAGGACCCGGTTGTTATTATCACGTGGTGTGTTCGTATTCCACCAGTCCACCGCCTCGTTGCTCTCTTGTCAGACCCAAAGGGATGCCAGCTTCGGAGCCGGTCCGGTTGGGTCGGAAACGGAACCTGCCATCCTGTCCGAACCCGCTGTTCCTCGCGTGGCTCACTGAGCTCCGGGACCAGGCGAGAGAGAAGGGACTGAAGATCCAGTTCACGTACCAGAAGGTATTTATTGTATACTCTGTTCACTTCAGGGGCTGTTGTGTGTGTGTGTGTGTGTGTGTGTGTGTGTGTGTGTGTGTGTGTGT
>NW_022280041.1:1934807-1943090 GCF_004355925.1 Anarrhichthys ocellatus | reverse complement strand
TGTGTGTGTGTGTGTGTGTGTGTGTGTGTGTGTGTGTGTGTGTGTGTACATAAGTAAAAAATAATACCATCATTTCTTTCATCATAGTTAACGGTCATAATAGTCATAGTCATAATATTTAACTGTTTGTACAGAACGCATGACAAAACCTTTAAGTGCAGCCAATAATTGAACAACATAGAGGAAATCAATGGAAAACACACTTCATTTTACGTGTGTTTTTGTCTGTTTTCAGGCCATCAGCTCTTTGAATAAGTATCCATTACCGCTTCAAAACGCCAAAGAGGCAAAGATCCTGCAGAACTTTGGAGACGGCATCTGTAAAATCCTGGATGAAAGACTGCAGCGGTACCGTAGAGAAAACGGTAAGACACCTGAACTATTGTTTGACTCTCTTTTTTTCGTAGCACTTTGCCACGAGACAAGCCCTTTGTGATTCTGTGGAGTCGTGTTTCTGTTAAACACGAGACATAAAACTAGAAGTTGAAGTTATCAGTTTACACCAGCTGCTCTGTCTTTGTCCTCCTCTGCTGTAGGTCCAGATTCTCTCCCTGAAGGACTGCCCCCTCCTGGCAGACCGGACAACAACAGCCTGGCTCCCTCCAGAAAGGTAAATAGGGAGAGTGTGTTTGTCTCACTGTGTAAAGACATGATTACATACCAAAAATACAGCAATCGTAACATTTCCAAATGGACAAATTGTTGGAAATTTGTATATGTAAGGAGGAGTAGTTTGAGTTTAGATTACTTCAGTGACTCGGTGTGATCGCTTCCGTTTTTTTTTTTGTTTTATCTTTCCTTGTAGAAGAATGCAGCAGGGGATCAAGGGAAAGAAGGAGGAGGAGGAGGAGGAGGAGGAAAGAAGAAGAAGAAGAAGAGGAGGATGAGGGAGTACGTGCCCCAGAAGAGGTCTGGGGGTTATGCAGTACTGCTCACCCTCTACAGACAGTCACAGGTGCAACTTTCTCCATCACAGTAGTTTAAATTAGTTAAAAGTATTGCATTGTGGCCTCAGTAATTAAAATCACAATGTGTCATCTCTCTCTCCCTCTCCCTCTCCAGATCGCAGGAAGCAAAGGTTATATGTTTAAGATGGAGCTACAAGCAGAGGCTCAGCTTCTCTGTGATAAGTCTTTCACTGTTGTAAGTGAAATATTGTTTATAACACAACGTTCCCAATCCGACCTTTTGCTCTTGTTAACCCCTGTTAAGTGGGTTTATTTTCAAATTAAGTAGTTTCCCTTCTTCCTTTTTGTTCGTGTGTGTGTGTGTGTGTGTGTGTGTGTGTAGCCAGATTTAGGCAGTAAGTACACCGCCTGGTCTTCAGTGAGCACTCTGATCCACAAGAACTTCATCACAAAGACCCACAACCCTGCAAGGTACACAGGAAGATATTTATATGTATTGCCATGACATTTGTCAGAGGCATTCATGTTCCCCTCAGGATGCTGATGTGGGCATTTAGCACATCCTTGTGTAGTTGCTGGCATACATGTCTATAGACTCTTAGTGTTGCTAATGATATGAATACAGCGAAGACAACTTGTTTGGTTAGCCGATGAAGTTCCCTCTCCTTCCTCGCTCAGGTATTCTCTGACTGAAGAGGGTCTGGCTTTGGCGGAGCGACTTGAGTCGGTAGAAGAAGACACTAAAGACTGCTCTGAGGGGGACAGGGAGGAGGCTAGGAGTGAGGAAGAGGTGGAGGAAGAGGAATGTGGTGCTGGGCTTGTGGACCTCACTGCTAGTGATGACGAAGAAGAAGAAGACGGAACATCGTGAGTGTGCTTTAAATGAGTGACGTCTTCACTTTCTGCTCTTTTTCCTGCTGGAACAAAATAAATCATCGTCTCTTCACAGGCCTGCAGAGAGGCCGACGTGTGTCGCCCAGCAGAGGAGTGAGGTGGACGGGATGAGTTTTTCGGGAAAACCCCAGAACTCACAGGCAACGAGCAGAAAGCCGAATGCAGGATGTCTTCTGCCTGGAGCCTACGAAGTTATCCTCTGTGTGGACTTCATTGAGACAACCGGGTAAGAGAGCATGTCTGGATGTATCCGTGTGAGTCAAAGACGCTCGTGTTGACTTGTTGACTTGTCCGTGCAGCGGGAGCAACCACCGCAAGGATGAGCTGGTCAAAGAGCTCCAGAGAAATGGAGTGAACTTCGATGTGAGGAAGCTGAACGTTGGAGACTTCCTGTGGGTTGCTCGAGAAAAGGTTGCACCTGTTCCAGGTAACGCAGACACACCCAGAAAGATCAAACTAAGGGAGTGATGTCAGAGAAAACAAGAGAGAACGGTTTTAAAACGGTGTTATTAAAAGTTTACTCACCTACTGAGGCGTGAATATCACCATATGGTATTTGCATGTCGCCCATATATCTACATGAAATAAGAATGCATTATAATCTTTCTCCAGGCCAGCTGCGTGCCCCTACAGGCAGGGAGCTCGTCCTTGATTACATCATCGAGAGGAAGAGGATGGACGACCTGTGTGGTAGCATCATTGACGGACGCTTCAGGGAACAGAAGGTCGGTTGCTGCTCGGTGCAAATTCTTCTAATTATTAATTTATTTATTCAAATTATTAGTAAGTTAGACTGTAAGTATGTCGGTTACCTGAGATCCTATTGATGCCGTAACATTGCTTGTTTTGTCTCAGTAATAGCCAATAAATGCTTTAAAATATTGAATTAAATGTTATGTAAATTGTGTGGAGAGCAAAAGAAGCTATCCCATGGGCTCTTTAGCTTAAAATGAGCTTATGAACAATGACGTGCACACAGAAGATAACGTCTCCCTTGATCTCTTCCCTGCATCAGTTCCGGCTGAAGAGGTGTGGTCTCCGGAGACCCTGCTATCTGGTGGAGGAGTGCGGGTCGGCGGCCTCCCACCTGAGTTTACCTGAGACCACCCTGCAGCAGGCCATAGTCAACACACAGGTGCGTGAACACACAGTCCTACACTTGGACTACAGCAGATCCAGACCAGTATGTGGGTCGATATTATTGTTTAACACAAGTACGTTTAGGAGTATATATATATATATATATATATATATATATATATATATATATATATATCTGCATCAAAAATGTCAGACTGGGTCCGGCTCTACACAACATTAGTCAAGCTTCAGTCATCATTCACCACACGAATATTAGCTCAACCGTGGTACAAACAAGTGAACACCAATCGTTACAGGATTGTTGATGTGGTGTGTGTGTACTGTACGTACACGTATGTACGTACAGTACGTATACGTACGTACGTTGTGTGTCTGCACTACTCGTATGTGTGTGTTTGTGTGTTAGGTAGTTGATGGCTTCTTTGTGAAGAGAGTCCAGGATGTGAGGGAGTCAGCTGCCTACCTCACCGTCATGACGCGGTACCTGATTAAACTCTATCAGGTAACGCGCACACACAGTTCATTTTCTTAATACACACAATGCTTGTTAGTAGGATCGTCCCCAGTTACGTTGCTTTGTATACTATCTCCTAGATGACACTGAACCATGCTTTACATTCGGTCTTGTTCATCTTTACTTCAGAACTGTACGCTGATCTGTCGCTCCAGAGAGCTGGAGGGTGATGGAGGGAGTGATGAGGAGGAGGAGAGAGGAACGCCCTCCTGCTCTCTCATCTCTTTTGCAGAGTTCAACCACGGTGCAGTCAAAAACAAGGTGTGTGTTTGTGTGTACACGGTTTCGACAAGCACTTTGAATTTGCAAATGAAGAAATACTGCAAAAACTGCTGCTCCTCAGCGAGAGAGTTATTCAGTGCCTTATTTTGGGCTTCAACAACACACACGCGTGTTGTTTCTCTCTCTATATATACAGTGTGTGTATATACATACAGTGTTACATTGTGTGTTTGTGAATCCCTGTTTCCCTTCTAGTGTCAGACGGTGAGAGAAGTGTTTGCAAGACAGTTGATGCAAGTTAGCGGTTTGTCTGGAGACAAGGCAGCTGCTATACTGGAGCAATACAGCACTCCACACAGGTAACATCTCACCCACTCACCAAGAAGTCTTCCCCATTACCTCCCTTTTGTTCCTGGTGACATACTCGTGATGTCACGTAGCACCAAGAAGCCTCTCTTTAGATTGAATGTGAACGTATCTGGGTAGTGAGCACCAGCAGAGATATCGTGGATGCAGAAAGAGCAAATTAAGTTTTAGAAACTTACTGAGGAAGACGTAACATTTCTGCCAGTTATGCCTATTTCCACTTTTATTTGAATACAAATAAGTTTGCTTCCTCAACAAACACAAACACAATCACTGGGATCTTTTTAATCTTCCTGCTTCTCTGTTCACGTCAGTCTTCTGACAGCCTATGAACGGTGTGCGAGTGAAGCACAGAAAGAAAAACTCCTCTCTTCCATCCGACACGGGAAGCTCAAACGGTTTGTAACTTGATTTATATTTTATGATTCGTGTGGTGTTTGTTGTTACCCAGTCAAGACAAAGACGAAGTATCATACTTGAGTCAAACGACTGACTTCACTAAAATATACTCAACTAGCAGTTAGGTTGAGCGTGACGTGTTAACTTAAGTTGAATTCTAATAGGACTTTGATTTGTGAAACCCTTTCTACACACATGGAAAGAACAAAACATATATGCTAAATAAGATTAAACACATCAGAAGTGCTACAAGGAGCGACTGATTGTTTCTTTCCTTTGTTTTGCAGAAACCTTGGTCCAGCTCTGAGCAGAACGGTTTATCAGCTGTACTGTACTCAAGGAGCTCTGTCATAGTCACCGGTGAACATCTGTCATTCACATCTGTCTCAGAGACAAACTCAGGCTCACTTACTGTGAATACATTAACACTATTAGTTCCTAATTTACTATGTAAATACAAAGACGCTATATTTTAATCTCTGTAACATGCTATTTGTATAAAGAATTTCACAAATGTATCCTCATACTGCATCAATAAAATGTATTATTTTGAATAGTATTTTATTGCAAATGTGAAGACCAGTGTGCAGGTTTTAGTGGCCTCCAGCGGTGAGGCTGAATACTCTTCTGCTCGCTCCCTCTTCAACCGTGTCAGAGAACTACGGTGGCCTGAAGGGAACGTAAAAGAAACGTGTTCCCAAGATTCCTTTCGTCGTTAGCATGCTTAGAGTTTAGCCTTTCGTTGGGTTGCAGAAACGGCTTGCTGAAGGAAGCTAATGCTAAAGGCACTGAACTCTGGGATTACGCCATCTGGGAAACCGTTAACCGGAGCACTATGCCTGGGAATGTTTTATGACTTTTCAACATGCTATACCATCACATTTTTAACTATGGAATACTATATTCATCCTGATTAAGTATTGCATGTCGTAAAACAATCATAGTTTGACATTTCATAAAATTGTAATGGCATTTTAACATTTATGGCAAATGACCCAAGTTAAACAGTTTTTCCAAATTGTTAAATTGATTGAACAAAATGACGACATGCCGTTTTCAGGGTAGATTTTTTTTCCTTAGTTTAATTCTAAAATAAATATATAGACAAAGGAAGTGAAGATATCTGGTGATTCCACTAGAGGAAAACCAGGTTGCTCTACTGGCCGCGTCACGGGAGAGTGTAATTAGTAAATCAGGCAAATTTAATGGAAAAATAAGCCATGTAGAAAACAAACACACAGACAGCATGCTGGATGCTCCAGCAATCAGGTGGTTGAAAAGAATAAAAATACAATGCGTTTGCTTCTTTTGAGTAATTCAATAAACTGAGGAAATCTGGCAATGTGCACACCTACAGGGGATCTCAGGAGTTATACTCTCTACTCATTGGATAAGAAATGTACTTGCATGTTCCTGTACGAGCCGGGTGAAGCAGATATGTATAGAAGTTGGGAATGCATGGCTTAGGTGCACCAAAGAAAGCCACGGCACAGCGGTTACATTTTCTACGGTACGCTATTAGGACGATGTGAACGCTATTAAATCACATGAATACCCCACATGGGAGGTCAAAGTCTGGAAATCACTTAATAAAACAAAGTCAATTGAGAATCTAAATGTGTGGTAACTTGTTTAAGAATGTCTTGCTTTCATAGGTTGACTCAGATGGTATTACATGTATAATTAAAAGAAGAAGTGGATGATTGTTTGCCTCAACCCTGCCATCTCCACTATGGTCCATAACTTGACAATTTATGATATTTACAAAAAATAGGAATACAAAAAAAAAAACCTGTTAATCTGTTCCAAGATGAGTCCCGTCTAACCCGACAAAGTGCCGTTTCGATTACCATCTCCTTCTCAAGGTTCAAATGTGTTTAGGTCTGCCTTAAAACAACCGTAGCACGGCATATGTACATTGAAATAGGCTTCGTAAGCATTCCTCCTCTCCATACTGGCTGCAGTTTCTTAAAATGCATTTTACACATAATTGTGGGGTTTGTCCCTACGTCTCTTAAATTGGAATCAGGTTTGCAAGGGTTCGCTTCACAGCCAGTGTGAGCAGGAGGATATTTACAGAGACCACTTATCATTTCAGTGTACAGACGGGCACGCAAGTGTTGTATTAACACACGCCTGAAAGAAATCAGAAGCCTTTCTTTAACCCCACCTCCCTCATGGTACAATAAGAGCGCATTGTTCCCCGAGTTCAAGCTAGAGTCTCTCCAATGGTCCTCATCAAGACAAGCGCATCTTTGCTTTAGGTTTGAAGTGTGTCTGAATCAAAATGCTACTGCTGTTACACAGTCAAATATTCAAGTCCACGCAGATCCAGCTCTTCTGTTTTGCCTCATCAGTCGTGTCAACCTAAGTATTCAGATCCAAGTGAATCTGAGACGCTTGTGGTCGGGTTCCCCCAAACTCCCTCGGAAGCAACAGAGTGAAACTTCACCTACAGGTGAAAAACATTCTTTTGGTTCCAGGACAGAGTTAGGCAGGGCAGTCTCTACGTTCAGATAAACAGCCGGTATCAGGATCCTGGATCCACTGATCATTCATTACCATGTTGGCTCTAATGTGTCCCTCTAGACAGCCATAGTGATGCAGGGTTTAGGCGAGGGGACCAAAACCTTCAGGAGAAACCAAAGTCATGCGCTGTAACACATACAGCAGTCCCCTTTGGCTCCGATACGCAGTTAGTCGGGCATGTCGATGCAGAGTTTAGGGGGCGGGACAAAATATTTCCCGGGGCTCTGTGTGATCACCACGCCGGTCTTCTTGTGGAACATGGGGGCGATCTTTGGTGGCGGCTCGGGAACGGGCATGTCCTCGACCGCCTCGGGGTCCTCGCTGCGCTGGAGGTCGTAGGACACGTTACCGTACTCCCGGAGGAAGGGGAGGAGCTCCAACAGGAAGTGGCAGAAGTCCTTGCGGATGCCGAACCACCCTACAGATCAGAGGGGAATTTAAAGGGTAGCTTTGGTATTTTTTTCCCCATGTTTAGTGTCTAAATAATTAATAAAATGAATTCCTGCTCACGCACTGCAATGTGATCTCTTGGGGCAAGCTGACACCGTCATTTAAAACCACTAAAAGTGCTTTTTTTTTTTTTTCTCCAATGGCGGTAAATACTCACAGTGGTTCCCCCCCTTCTGGCCAAACGTGGTGGCCATGAGTGTGAGCAGGGAGAGCCAGAGCGGGACGAACACGCACACGTAGCTCAGACTGTTGTGGCCGTCCAGCTTGTGCACCAGAAGGATCTGAGGAGACACGTGAATGTTAGGAGTCATTAGAAAGCCAACGTGCATGAAGCTGTGAGTGTGTATACGCACACATACGCCTAAAATGGTGATGATCAAAGAAAGCAAACGCACATAAATAGCTTAAGAAATTGGTATTAAACTCTTTCTTTATGGTGTTAACAAAATATATGTATGTTTAAAGACTATACATATATTTGGCCAGCAGAGGGCATGATAGGCACATTTTATGATTAAAGAACTTTTCTATAATATTTAGTGATATGAACGATATCATTCTGATAATCTAATTGGTTTGTTTGGAGTTCATTAATATTTGTTCAAGGACTTGAAAAGGTGTAATTTGGGCCTGAAGACGTATATATGAAGAATAAACACAATATAACTCGCCTCAAAGGTGAGAAGGGGCACGACGATGGTCATCCAACTGATGGCCATGGTGATGTGAGTCCGCCGCTGCTCGGCGATGATGTCAATGGAGCGGAGGAAGAGGACCGACCAGATGATGTAGTAGAGAACGACCAGGCACAGGAAAGACATCAGGATCCACAGCGGGACACACACCACCTGGGACACACACACACACACACACACACACACACACACACACACACACACA
>NW_022280041.1:1927246-1934797 GCF_004355925.1 Anarrhichthys ocellatus | reverse complement strand
ACACACACACACACACACACACACACACACACACACACACACACACACATCATTAAAGAAGAGGAAGGTAAGGGCAGCAGTGTCACCAGTGGCCTTACATCTGTGGTGGTTCTATTTAGTTATTCTTAATGCTTGTAATCTGTGCCACCGAGTTGGAATCAGATGAAATCATGCAGGTTCAGAAAGCCGTCCTCCACAAACAATGGCTAATCTCTGCTCTACTTTGTGTGTTTGAGCGTCTCACCAGCCAGGGCCAGTTGATGATCCTGTCCAGCCTCAGAGCGATGAAGATGAACTGGAGGATGTTAACTGAACACAACACCTCCAGCTGAGGAGAGGAAGAGTGAAGGCAAAAGTTCAGCGCTAACACCATCAATTTCTCTCAAATAATGTACCTTTCTACAGACAGGCAGGCAGACAGACTCCTTACCTCGAGGGAGCGGTCGTGTCTGAACCCCCAGACGCATGCTGCTACAGAGACGGGCGACACGAAGAAGAGCGGCATGAAGACGAGAAGCCAGAAGTAGTTTCCTCTCGCCACGCGGTCGCACACCAACACCTCGAACATCAGCAACAGGACATGGAGCCCCACAGCGATCAGCATGGCTTTGAACTCCACACACGTCTCCCCTTCAGCCCTGAGAGAGGACACACAGATAGAATCTGAACGTTCCTAGTGTGAGCCTAAGCAATCTATTTCATGAGCTGGACTCCTTGCAGTATTGCATTTATAGCAGCATGTGTAGCCTTAATGGCAGCGGTCCCATTAATACCTGACCACTAAGCCAGGTGTCCATACACGTGAGAGAGCCTACCTGTACTGGGGGTTGTGCGCCCAGACTCCAGTGCCGACAGAGGCCCCGATGATGACCAACAGCTTCCACAGCCATATTGGGGTGAACACAGCCCAGTAGCTCCACTGGATGACTCCATCCAGCCTCAAGGACAGCAGCACAGAGAAGAGCAGCAGACACGAGTAGATCAGGAACTTACTGCACACCGGCGACAGAGAGAAACACATTAGACAATGCAGAGACGATGGGATATGTGGAGTGCGTGTGTGAAGGGAAGCATGCAAATGGAAACTTGTTTTAATCAGTGTGCAAATAAGAGAAAAAGTAGGATAAGATTAAAAAGTCAAATGTCACAGGATGTGATGCTATCAGTCATGGGTGCTCAATAAAAGGAGATACGTATCTTTGGCTATATCTAAGAAAGGGGAATTTAGATTAAATAGACCATAGTAGGATGGCGATAGTATATGGAGAGTCAGAAACAGCTGGTACTGGTTATCCCTTACCCTTAAATAAGTCTAAGCCTGCAGCCATTGCTTTTGATGGCCTGTAAAGCTCATTAGGTCATAGGCTAGCTAACTGTATGTGCAACCTAAAATAAACTCGCTTTATTAAGTTCAACCTGATTCCTGGATGCATGAGTGAATAACTGACCAACGTTAGATATATATAAGTATTAACGTATGAAGTTAAGTAACGTTACTTGTAACAAACCTCTGGCGTTATCTTAGCTAGCGGGTTAGCCAGGCCTTGTTTAGCCAGCTAGCTACTTTAGCTACACAGTTAGCTACGGTGCTAGGTCGTAGCTTAGCTCAACGTACCTGGGATTGAAGTCCTGAAAGAGTCCTCTTAAATTCATGGTGTAAACAGGCTGGTTGACTGGCCAACATTAGCTCCCAGTGTCGTCAGCTGATTCACCGCCAAAGTTGAATGCTACGCATGGTAATGTCGGTGTTAGTTGAGGTTTTCTGGTTCGGCTTTATTACAGCTCATTGCGTGTATTTTCTTTTTTTTTTTAAACCCTCTGAAATCACGTGACTGTACTTGTTCGTCTGTTCAATGGCGGCTGGCAAACAACGATTTACCGCCACCAGCTGGTAAGGATTATGGCTCACAGCGGCTAGGTTTTTTTTTTACAATATTCGAAATAGACACTCATTTTGTGAGTTATTTTGTTAGAATATCGATCGAGGAAATGAAACCAAGTCCAACAACTGAGGGTACTTCTCAAGTCTCTTAATTGTCGTTTCCTCGCTCCTCGCTTGAACCGGAAGTTGTTTCTGCGCCGCCATATTGACGCCCGTCCCAAAGCTCTAATGTAGCTCTGAGGAGAGAGGATGGAGGATTGAGGATGGACCTCGGAGGAGCCATCAGCGAGGAACCACGAGAACAGACCTCCAGGAAGTCTTTTAACGGCCGACACGCCCCCTCACTGTTCATCAGTCATGTGATTGGACGCTGAGTTTAACACCAGAGTGAAGACTGATCACAGAATAAACTCTAGTTTATATTTAATTAGGTTTCTGATTCATCATCTGGTTTAAATAAATGTTCATTGTAGTCTGAACAACAAAACGACCACAAACAACTTTCTTCATTTATTAGAAAGATTTGTGTTTTCATGATCTGATGTTTCCCTCAATAACTTTTATTATGAATACAATTAAAGTCAGAGAGAGCTGAGAGACTAAACACTTTTTACATCATTCCTGAGTGTTTGATGAGTTTTATCATTTAAGAGAAACAATCATCATATTCTGCCACAGTCACAATTTCAAGACGTACAGACGCAAATAATTCATAAATAAGACGATCGCATTCCGCCGGTAGAAATGGATCCTGCGCTTATAAACAGAACACAGGACAGTTTAACAGACTACAGAGAGAAGCACCTCTATTTCCTAGTTCCTCTCTCCTTGCATGGTTTCCTCCGTGCATCCCTGGTGGGAGGGACTAAGACGCAAGGAAAGGACGCAAGTGAGGGAAACGGTGATGCAATTAATAAGAGACTTGAGAAGTACCCTGAATCACACACTCAACACCCATGGAGATTGTTGGGGAAAACGAAACTTCAACCAGTCAGATATTATGCAGATGTTCCCACTGATGTCTGAATGTAATGTACATTTCTATACAGGTTTCCACAGAAACTGATGAAGAGCGTCTGGGACAAAAAAACCCTCAGTTTCCATCAGTTCTGAATAACAAACATAATACATCTACTGTTCTGTAGCAGGAAATAATTCAGTGATTCTTCCTACAGGGTGCTTCCCCTGAGAGATTTAAAAAAAAATACACCAGAAGAGAAAACCTTATATGGAAAAAAAAGGTTTTGTTTTGTTTCTCACATTGGCATAATGACAAGATGAAGGGAAGTTAAAAAGGTAACATGCAGACAAAAATACTGTGATAGAGATAATATGGAGTTTTCACATCTATAATAAGGAAAGCTGAACAGACGATGTTCTCTTTTGATGCAGCAGATAAGCCTTTGAGGCTCACCATTGTTGCTCTTGATCAAAGTTTTGATCCCTCCCCCCAATATTCTCATCTGAACCTCATAAATGAGACATAACTGGAGCCTTAAGTGGACACTGTCTCATGTAAGTACAGGTCCTTTTCTGCAATCAAGTCCAACCAAACAGCTGCTATTATGCAATCGGTTACCAAGGGCTCAAAGACGACCTGCTCCATGGAGCAAATGACATGCTAATGTTTTATAAACCATAAAAATTGGGAACATGAGGTAGATGACATGGAAAATCAAATGCTGTAAAAGTCAGATAGTAGGTTAGCAGCTGGCGATATTGATTTTCCTTTGCTGTAACAGATGTACGAGTAAACATTGAGCTTCCGCACAAATGACGTAAACACACCTTCATCATTTGTAAATGTGCTTTCTTTGGTATCTTTGTCACTTAAACAGCTTTTCAGTGTGCCGATCCCTCATTGGATTGACTTTGAATATAAAACAAACTCCAAGTAACATGAAAGTGCAACAATCTTTACAGAAGATTTTAATATGCCTCGTGGAAAACATACATGAATCTACAGTATAATTCAGCTTTGAATCACTTTTGCAAGAAAACTACTCATGGTAGTGCTTTGACTACAATCACTGATGTGAGCAGTAACAATATCTGGTTCGGCGGTTTAATATGCCCACTATTATGCATCATCAATATTAAAAAAAAAAAAAAAAAGAAAAAGCTTTTCGGTTGCTAAACAAAACAAATAAAAGATCCACTTTGACTTTTTCAGTGACATGCATCTCTCAATAGCTGTTCAATTGCATTTAAACTTCAGACGAGAAAACCAGGTGTGCATTTAGGATCCAGATGGCCTCGGCCTGGGAAGTTCAAGGTATTCAAAAGACTTCGTTTCCAATGCAAATATATGTAAATGGTGATGAAATGCATCTTTGTGTCCACCAACTGAAAGTCACATGCAAAGCTATTTGGACATAAAACGACAACGAAGTTGAAGTTCAGCAAAAGATCCGTTTCAGTCCGAACGCAAATGAACCTCTCTGGTCTTCTTCCGCTTCCTTTCACATTATGAAAGCCTCCCTCCTGCAGATCCACCTTGTCCACTTGTGCCTGGATGGGTTGCTGGTTTGAATCCTTAAACTAATTGGCAATATCAAGGTGAGATAAGCTGGTAGTGCGCTAATCTCTGTGAGAGTCTACAAATGTTCCCTTGAGCAAGGCACCGAGACTGAAGAAGGTACCTTTAAAAGCTGGAGGGACAATAAAGAGTAAAAAAGGAAATTAATTAACCGTCTCTTATTTACATGTAGGAAGAAATTGTGTGTTTTGTTCGTCTTTATCAGCACTTGACCATTCGGGAAAAACAAATATATTCAAAAATTAAATACGTACTTTCGACACTTCTGTCTTGTGACTCCAACACCCAGGATCATGAAGAAGAAGCAGAAAACCACAACGATGGTCCACCTGCTCCGACCTGATAAACCACCTGACAGGAACAATGAGTGTGAAATGAAATATCAATGAGATAAAGTTACGCTACATACATGCACGCATCGTTTCTTCTACACTTTTGTGCGTGTGAAGGCAATTTGAATGCAGTGCAGGAATGGCGGACTCCGCCACTAACAATGAAAACTACTTTAAAGACAGGTAATTGCAAAACACAATACATTAACTGACTACTTAACCTTTTAACTGAAATGCAGTTGCACTTATTATAACTTCAAACATGAAACCTCTCTGCCAAACATAAAAAACAAAATGTTTCTGCTGACAAGGTTGAAAGGTTTACCGTTAACATCCATCTCTCCCTTCAGAACAAGAGTTTGGTTACTTGTGGGTTGCAGTGGCGTCTCTGTTGTCCAGGTTTTATAAGAGTTTGTTCCTGGAAAAAAAAGAAAAAGATTTGTCTAGACTTACATCACAATATTTAAAGGAGACAATAGTAGTTTGTTATAGAGCGACAGCAACGTAGGAAGTCGCTGACTAGATATTTCAGACTGTTCTCGTACAGCGTTCGTGAAACGAGAAGTCAACGTTGATTTATTTGTCACGTAACTTCCGTAAAGCCGATTCTGCGTTTATTTGAACCCAAACCACGATCTCTTTCTAAACCTAACCAAGTGGATCTGTTGCCTAAACCTAGCTACGTTGTTTCCTGTTAAGAAGGACGTTTATTTTGAAAAGACGTTCTGCGTGTAACGAGCGGAGATGGATAGGTGTTGCTGGAAAACACACGAAATATTTGGAGTAACTTTTTAGTAAGTCATCATACGGTTGTATCAGAACACGTTGTTCAGCCACTGATCATATAGGTTTAATATTTGTTGGCGCCTTCTTGACAAGATAAAATGTTAATATAGTAAATTAACTTTACTTTAAACAATATAATGAATCTTTAGTTGCAACTTTAATCTGGATCCTGAACGACATTTGAACAGATTAACTCACCAACGACAAGGCGAACAATTGAAGACTTTACTTGGCTCTCTAACTTCGGGATGAAACATCGGAATCTTCCCTCGTCAGAAAGCGTCACATTCGTGATCTTGAGCGATATGTTGCCTCGAGCCAGGCCGTCCTTGAACAGCGTCGTCCTGTTGACAAACGACGAGATCTTCATGTCCGGGATGTCTTTGGTGTTCCGGTAGAAATGCACGTACTTGACCCGGCTCAGCCGATCTTCGGGGTCCGGCTTGAGGTCGGGCCTCGACCACTCCACCGTCAGAGCCGTCACGTTGAGTGCCGGCTTCACGTGACACAGCAGGATGACGTCATCGCCAGGAGCAGCAACGATCGGCTGAACAGATCCGATCACCTGAGGCTGACCTGAGGAAACGGAGGAGAAATTAAAAACCTGCTGAAAAGCGAGTGAAGTCTGGAATCTTGTTGTATGTTGACGCTTAAATCATCTCCAGTGGTGTTTTCTCCACTATTACTTCCAAATAAGGCCATAAAGTCATACCAAGTTTCCAGAACTAACAACTTTAAAACAGTGTTGCTAAACAGAAAGCTTTCACGATACATCGACAGTGAAAAGAATCACCAGTTGTGCCCCCTCGCCTGATCTTTGTACCAGTTTTCACAGTAGTAACTCATAGTCCTCTTGTGCAGGTGTTTAATGACCTCTGTATATTGTGCATTAACTGTAGTTATGTCCTCTTTAATTCAAACGAAGGTTCAGAATAATTAATAAATATTCTGTGCAATATAATACAATCCAATTAAGCCAAACATTTTACTTTTATGATGCCTATAATGTTATTTTTGTTGACACTCAGAGGAGTTAATTATGTTTAGCATTGAGGTCATAGTTAGTTGTTTAGATATATTCACAGGCGTTTATAATAAACTTCATGATGGTAGTATGTATTATTTTTGTATTATCCTACTTCAGTTTATTGATACATATGTAGTCTACTGGAAAAGCACAGAGGATTTGCTCAAAAATAATCAGAATTTAAATTGTTACCAAAACAGAAAAACTACACATAACATCAGAATAACATGAAAATACTTAATTGTGACATATTTCCTTGTCTACCCGCGTGAATTGAAAAGATGAATTGATTTCCACGTTAAACGTTAATCGAGCTGGATGACAGTTTGCAGTCGTTGCTGTGGTAAGAATATGGCGCGAGTACATATTGAATGAGCTTACCTTCAACAGGTGTGAAGCTGAAAAGCAGCATGAGGACGAGGAGAGTGAAGCTTGAGATTAGAGGCGAGAGAGAAGCTGTGTAACTGAACTCCTCCACGTCCATTTAATGTAACTTAAGTCTCCTTTCACTGATCAGCAGACCCACAGAAGACTGAACTCCAGTGAAGCATCGCTGACTGTTATACAGACAAGGCCACCTATTCATTATGACTCACTGAAACCGTTCATTTGACTGCAGAAACTACAGGGAAAATGTAACATGCTGCATCCACGTGGCTCCAGGAGTCGCTTCCTTGTCTGGTGCTGAATGTTAGAGGAAAAGGTTTTCCACAGATCCCACTGAGAGAGTCGGGAGGGGGAGTGTCCAACACGCTAAAGAGCTGGTAGACCAGACCTGGGCATTGTACGGGACGTCAATGGGAAATTAGGAATAACTGTGAAACGATCTTCGTATAAAAACGACAAAGTTTATGCTTCTGAATTCTTCTCAGCGCCAAACAGAGAGCGATGTGTCGATGTGCAAATCTCTAGTCTGTGCAGGGTTACCATGCACATCATCATTTTATACCCGAACAGCCCACAGACGTCATTTTATACCCGAACA
>NW_022280041.1:1874764-1927236 GCF_004355925.1 Anarrhichthys ocellatus | reverse complement strand
ACGTCATTTTATACCCGAACAGCCCACAGACGTCATTTTATACAAATAATTATATAAATAAAGTGCACAACAAACAGATAACAGTACTTTAAACAAGTGTAATGTGAGTGTAATGTAAAAGTGACAAGTGTATTTAAATATGAAGGGATGCAGGTGAGTGACCGGTATATTGTCCTGGGGATGACAGAGTCAGTGGGGGACCCGGGCTCTGATAATGAGCCCGACTGCCGACGGGAAGAAGCTGTTCGTGTGGCGTGAGGTCTTGGTCCTGATGGACCTCAGTCTCCTGCCAGATGGAAGGGGCACGAACAGGCTACACAACTGACATGTTCGAAAGCCCAAAGAAGAAACCAAAGTGCAGTGAAAATGAGAAGCAGCATTAATATCATGTGCAATATTATTTTCATTATACATGTACAACATAACTTTTAATACTTTTCTATGTCCTTCACAATATCACTCCTCGATATACTGATCAATATTTGAGCTTCTATTACACACTGATGTCAGTATTACTTCTGATGAACTTTATTCTCTTCATCTATTTACTTTACTCTTCATGCAAGTATATATTTCAGGATTAATAAAGTTCTATCTCGTCTTATTTCAATAAAGTGAACACAGAGCAGATTATCTGTGGAGGACTAAAACAAGATAAACATGTTGAAGAGTCAGTTTCTGTGAACTATCATCATCATCATCTTCTTCACACTGTGTGCCAGAGGCTTTAACATACTATTGTTATGAAGCACTGATATATTTATAATCTGCTGCTCATTCATAAAGCGTCCAGACCTCTCAGATGGTTCAGGTCTGTTTACTGTTGAACTCTTTCATCGTCTTTCTCTGTTTCTTTATAACATTCTGTGTTTCCTTTATGAAAACACTTTGCATTGCCTCATCAGATAATTGCTTATTTACCATCACAGTGATGAAGAGGAGGATGAAGGAGGAGATGAAAACCATCAGACAGTGATGAAGAGGAAGATGAAGGAGGAGATGAAGACCATGAGACAGTGATGAAGAGGAAGATGAAGGAGGAGATGAAGACCATGAGACAGTGATGAAGAGGAAGATGAAGGAGGAGATGAAGACCATAGATAACTCCTCTCACTCCGCTACGACCAGCTGTGACTGAGCAGCTCATTCAGACATCAGATCATCACAACGAGACCTTCAGACGTTGCTTTGGACCCCCGACCTCTGACCTCTAAGAGACTAGACTCATCTTCGTCTGTATGGAGGAAATCAATGGATCTAGTTTTGTAGGCAGAGGAACTCGTTGAATGTTTTCTACGCAGATAGTAACAAACACCCAGCAGAGTTCCTGCTACTATCAGTCCCAGTCCACAGTAGAGGACGATCCATCCCCGTCTCTCTGCTTGTGATGGACTTCCTGTCCTTGAAGCACCTCTTCCTCCACTTGATGAGTTTGGTGTCTCAGGTTTGGGCCGATCCCTCTCTGCTGTAAAGAGACCAAACAAGTCTGAGTCATTGATGAGAAGAAACAACATCTCACTACAACATGAACTAAACGTCCTCAACAGATTAAACTGGAACATATTTCACAGATCCTGTAAGAAGGAAGTGTAACGACAATAATCAGGTTCTTTTTAGTCCAGGAAACTTCTGCTGAATCAACTCACCTGTGACGTTGAGGTGACATCTCTTTGATCTCTCATCATGACCTGTGAACACATCACACTGGTAAAGACCTGAGTCATCAGTCCTGAGTCTGGACATGTGGAGTCTGAGTCGTCCTTCTCTGAGGACGTCTTTGTCAAACTGGACTCGTCCTGCAAACCGTTCATGCTGAGACTCTGGAACCTCGACACCTTCATGAAGATGAAACAGGGTGAAGAGTCTGACATCAGTGAACATGTCACAGATGATATTAAGGGAGTTGAGGGAACCGTCTGTTCTGGTGGTGAAGGTCCATTCCAGAGTGATGTTGTGGTTCTCCTCTGCCTGATAGGAGCTCTGTGTCACATCCACTACTAATGATGCTGTTGAGGAGACAGAGAGGGAGAGTGAGGAGCAGACAAACAGCTTTAACATGAGAGCCTCTAAACTGCATCTCTAGATGTTTCTGTGGAGTGTTTAGTGATGCTTCAGAGCTGTAGTGCTTTAAACATACAAAAGTCAACTCACCACAGACACAGGAGGTCAGGATGAAGAGCAGCAGGATGCAGCAGGTCATCTCCTCCCTGTGAGAGGAGACAGAGGTGAAGAGTCACCAACACATCACATCAAGGTGTTGGAGGTACACATCTACAGTCTGTCTCTACATCACAATACTCCTTTGTGTTCATCATCCTGCTCATTACACACAACTGATGACACAAAGCCTTGATGCCAATGCAGCGTCAATGTGAACTACAACCACAGCTAAAGCTGGTTTCCCTGAAGACGTTTCATTCATAGTCAAATGAAATAAGTATAAGCTGCAGTAATATGTTTCAAGACAGCGCCAGATGTTCAACACCACAGGAAACAGTCAACACGTGTCGAAACAACACTACAAGCTGTGGAAAGTCCCGCCCGTTGCGTTTTACCGCCAAGCAGCCAAACAGAGACAGAGTGGGCGATTCTGTCGTATGATATGTGAACAAGTAACTCAGGCGCTCAAACTGGTTGTTGTCGTTTCATTACTCGTCTCACTTCTTGCCTCCCCTACACGACGTGTTTACCATCCAGAGTCAGTTTCACAGCTGATAACTTAACAGTAACTCTGGGCAGTAACGATTCACCACACGTGCTCTGGCTCTGACACTGCTGACAACTTCTCCAATCTGATTGATGTATGATTACTCACTTTTGGTTTCTCTCTTCAGACCGTGTTTCTCAAAGAGTTCTCTCATGTTTCCTCCAACACATCAAGCTTCTTATTGTCATCAATCAACTATGAACATCTATGCACCAACATTTATAACAAATACCACACAGAGAACACACACAACCTCATGTTGTTGTTGAAAAGTGTAATTTAAATAATACAGCTGTTTTTAATGGATCAGGTTATATTCTGATGTGTCTTCAATGCATCACATCTTTTTAAAAAGGTCCAGCTGGTATTATTAAAGATGAGCTCGTTGGACCTTTTCAGGTTGAAGATGAACTCAAAATCAACTCCCAAACCTACAACCAGTTTTTAGAAAACACTTTCTTCAAGCAGTGGTACAAGAAAAAGTCTGCATCTTTCAAGAAGACCATGGTTTTTATGCAGACAATGCTCCATCACATGCATGGAAGTACTCCACTGCGTGGCTAGCCAGTAAAGGCCTTAAAGATGAAAGAACGACATGGCCCCCTTCCTCACCTAAACCCTGTTGAGAACTTGTGGGCACTTCTTGAACGGGAGCTTTACGGTGAAGGAAGCAGTCCACCTCTCAGAACAGGTTCTGGGACGCTGTGGTTGCTGCTGCACAACAAGTTGATCGTCAACAGATCAAGAAAGTGACAGAATCCATGAATGAAGGCTTATTAATACTGTTATTGAACAGAAGGGGGGCTATATTGGTCACTGATTTATTTTGAAATGTCAGAAATGTTTATTTGTAAGTTTTGAGTTGTTTGTTTATTATTCTCACTTTAACAACTGAAAATAAACAAGTGAGATGGAAACATTTAGTTGCATAATAATTCTGCAGACTAATAGGTGCACATTAATTGTGCACATATTCTCCTCAGAAAGCCAAAACCTCACTCTTACTTTCTTAAATATTCAGGTTTGAGGTTTATGAACGTCTTGGATTGACCGAGAGCTCTGTAGTTGTTCAATAATAAAATGAATCCTCAAAAATACAACTTGCCTAATAACTGAGCACACAGAGAGTCTATTGTCAGGTTATTGACTTCACTACAGTCTAAATGTAGAAGGGTTGACCCGATCAAGATTTTAAATGATTTACATTCTGGGAGAAAAAATATCCACAATTATTGAAAGTCAGCGACGCACTTTTGCACAGAAAAAAGGAATTAACTGCATAATGTGTAAAATCCAGCCATATATTCAATTATATTTACAAAACTAATATTTGCAGTCGTTGCTGTGGTAAGAATATGGCGCGAGTACATATTGAATGAGCTTACCTTCAACAGGTGTGAAGATGAAAAGCAGCACGAGGACGAGGAGAGTGAAGCTTGAGATTAGAGGCGAGAGAGAAGCTGTGTAACTGAACTCCTCCACGTTCATTTAATGTAACTTAACTCTCCTTTCACTGATCAGCAGACCCACAGAAGACTGAACTCCAGTGAAGCATCGCTGACTGTTATACAGACAAGTCCACCTATTTATTATGACTCTCTGAAACCGTTCATTTGACTGCAGAAAATGTAACATGCTGCATCCACGTGGCTCGAGGAGTCGCTTCCTTGTCTGGTGCTGAATGTTACAGGAAAAGGTTTTCCACAGATCCACCTGAGAGAGTCGGGAGGGGGTTAGGTAAAGTTGCAGGCAAGCATGCAGGTAGATGAGGGTCGACCGGCAATCAAAACAGACAGACAGACAGACAGACAGACAGACGAGGGAAAGTTCAACATGGACAGAGAAGCAGTTACATTCTAGTGCTGACAGAGTTGGGTACTAACTAACCATTTCTTTAATTGAGCTTTAAATTAACTGTATGTTTGTAGTTCTCTAATGGTTACTGGTTTGACTAAATCACTGATAATTTAATGTCACTTGGAATCGTCACCAGAAAGAGAATTTGACAGCACCTGTCAAAAGTGATTTTGGTCACACTACACTATAACAGTAAAGTTATTGAATATTATTTCCAATAAAAATGCACTAAAATTAATCAAAGTCATTTTTTTCAAAATAACAGTTGTAGTACAACAAGGAGGAGCTCATTGATGTATGAAGTGATTTTGGGCATGCTACACTTATCAACAGTAAAGCTATCGATTATTATTTTCAATAAATATTCACTAAAATTAATCTAAATCATATTTTTTCAAAATAGCAGTTGTAGTACAACAAGGAGAAGCCCATTGATGTATGAAGTGATTTTGGTTACACTACATTGCATGACAGTGAAGCTATTGAATATTGTTGTAGTAGGTATTTTCCGCATTGCACTTTGTAGACGGTCCCTGCGCACTCGTCTCGCAGCCGACCGCTCATTGAGACCAATGCAGATTGTCCAGCTCGGAGGAGTCCGTAAGACGGCCCGTTTTAATTCAATTAAGGTTGTAGCTTGTTGTCTACCTCACTACGGTTACAGGGAGGTATCGTTTGTATTTTAGCAACGTTTCGTTAACGATTTATTGAACCGGGAAGTCCGAATCTGTCAATATCTTTCTAACTTTACCTAAATTCGGGAGGGCGAGTGTCCAACACGCTAAAGAGCTGGGGTGCTTCTCAAGTCTCTTAATTGCATCCTTGTTTCCCTCACTTGCGTCCTTTCCTTGCGTCTTAGGCCCTCCCACCAGGGATGCATGGAGGAAACCATGCGAGGAGAGAGGAAACGAAGAAATATGTTTTAAGAGACACGAGACGTCCTTTCCTCAGTTGCGTCACGTGAAGCAACGTCTGTTTCTGATGAAGGTGCTGATGATCACAGCTGATCAGCTGTCAGTCGGCTTTAACAGCTGGAGAGACTTTTGATAAGTTAGTGTCTGTTCACGTGATCACTGTACTTAATAACAGTAACTAATAATACTAATAAAGACACACAGTGATCACCACTGTAGAGGTGTTTCTCTCTGTAGTCTGTTAAACTGTACTGTGTTCTGTTTATAAGCACAGGATCCATTTCTACCGGCGGAATGCGATCGTCTTATTTATGAATTATTTGCGTCTGTACGTCTTGAAATTGTGACTGTGGCAGAATATGATGATTGTTTCTCTTAAATGATAAAACTCATCAAACACTCAGGAATGATGTAAAAAGTGTTTAGTCTCTCAGCTCTCTCTGACTTTAATTGTACTCATAATAAAAGTTATTGAGGGAAACATCAGATCATGAAAACAAATCTTTCTAATAAATGAAGAAAGTTGTTTGTGGTCGTTTTGTTGTTCAGACTACAATGAACATTTATTTAAACCAGATGATGAATCAGAAACCTAATTAAATATAAACTAGAGTTTATTCTGTGATCAGTCTTCACTCTGGTGTTAAACTCAGCGTCCAATCACATGACTGATGAACAGTGAGGGGGCGTGTCGGCCGTTAAAAGACTTCCTGGAGGTCTGTTCTCGTGGTTCCGCGCTCATGGCTCCTCCGAGCTCCCTCCTCCATCCTCGATCCTCGCTCCTCCGAGCTACATTAGAGCTTTGGGATGGCCGTCAATATGGCGGCGCAGAAACAACTTCCGGTTCAAGCGAGGAGCGAGGAAACGACAATTAAGAGACTTGAGAAGTACCCTTGGTTGCATTGGTTCCCAACCCAATTCCAGTCTGACGTCTGCATCTCCTTAAAGCTCCAGATTTAAAACTGAGGGGTCATGAGACAGATAACATGGTAGCAAAGAAGAAAAGAGAACCAATGAATCTGGTTTTTGCTCTGGTCTTGTGAGATTAGAAAACATTCTAGAGTCAAACTTTCTGTAACTCACTGGCAATAAAAACTGAAGTGCTTTTATTTGGACCACAGTATTTGACCAACATTATATCTTCTCATCTTGGCCCTTTGACCTCTTGTTTAACCATTACAATCAGGATTTAAGTGTGACAATTAAATCAATGAGGTAGGTAAATTATGTATAATGTTTAATAAGAATAAACCAAACATCTCTATATTTTTCACTTGTCTTTATTTATTGCCTCGTGATCAACACATGCTCACTCTTCCATGTAGGAATGTTTAGTTATTAAATGGCACAAACATAAATGATGATACATGATGTGTACAACTAGGTTGCAAATTAACCAGCGGAAGGACTTCACAGCGTCGACGGGGGAGTCACACAGGGTGATAGGGGCTGGCATGGCTGCGTTCTTCCTGAAATCCAGAACCATCTCCACTGTCTTTAGAGCGTTGAGCTCTAGGTTGTTCAGACCAGATGGTCAGTCTCCCACCTGTAGGCGGACTCATCCCCACCAGAGATGAGTCCAATGAGGGTGGTGTCATCCGCAGACTTCAGGAGCTTGACAGACTGGTGACTGGAGGTGCAGCTGTTCGTGTACAGGGAGAAGAGCAGAGGAGAAAGAAGCAGCCTTGGGGGGAACCGGTGCTAATGGTCCGGGAGGCTGAGACGTGCTTTCCCAGCTTCACGTGCTGCTTCTTGTCAGACGGCCAATGGGTGGTACAACAAGAACTAAAATATGAAACCTTTGACATTTGTGGTTTTAACGCGTTCGGCTGACACACATCCTGTACAAACAATGTCTATATATGACATGAAGTCAGATCAGGGGCATGAAGCAGCCCCTCAGTCAGTCAAGCATGGAGTTCACAACACTCTGCATTATTGTCGGTGAGTACTATGAGTAATAACATTATGTGATTATGAGTGTGCACCTGGGTTTATGAGCATCTTTAATGTCGATAATATCGATTTGAAACTTTTTTTCAATATACTTTGTGTTCTGATTCAACAAGCAGTTAGCCGATTAAATAATAAAACCTGGTCTGATGTTTAATATCATTTCAGAAAATGAGAGGAAGCATGTTACTGTTTACGGACATTTAAATTCTATTAAATGCCTGTACAAGTAGTACAGTAGTGTTTTAGTAGGTGGTTTTGCAGAGTGTCCGCAGAGAGCGGCTTATAACTAGGGAGTTCACAAAGAAGACGTGTCAGGCAACACATTGCTGTTAGCCTCTGCAGGAATTCACAGGACTTCTGTTACTCGCAGTGTGAACACATTTACAGTGAAAATCTCACTTTGTCATCATCTCTCTTTTTCTTTCAGCCTCTCTTAGACTCGTTCCCAACAGATCCCAGTTCTTTCAGTACGAGTCTGTAGCACTGAGCTGTGTGGACTCAGGACACTTCTCTGAGTGGAGAGTTAAGAGAAACACATCCATGCACAAAAATGAAGAGTGCATGAATTGGGGTAAAAGAAATGAGTTCCAGAGTTTTATCGATGACCTTCACACATTAGACACTGGAGTGTACTGGTGTGAGTTTGGAGCTGGAGAGTGCAGCGATGCCGTCAACATCACTGTGACCGGTGGGTTCAACTAAACCACCAACACAAAAATATCACCACATGCAAACCCTCAACTGCACACAGAAGGTGTCTACACCTTCACTTTCTCACTGTTTGTACTATGTAACTTGAGCGTAGCACATTCACACATATGAGTTTATATTACAGTCAGTGCAGACTATGTTGCAAAATGACAGAAAAAGCAAGATTGGTGATGTTTTTGTATGCTAAATGACTTACAAATGGTCTTGTCAATCACATGACATTTGGTGAGACAAAGCTGGACAGACATGCCGTGACATAGAGGAAAGTTTGGCAAATACTCTTGTTCGCCTTTTTGCCGAGTAAGACTAGAAGCTAGACACCCCACTCGTGTCTGTACAATAAATGTGTAGCTATAGCAAGCGGCCAAGTTAGCTTAGCTTAGCACAAAGACTGGAAGCATATGGAAACAGTTAGCCTGGTTCTGTCTGAAAGTAACAAAATACCCAAACATTAAAGCTCACAATCTTCATTTAATCTGTACAAAACATAAAAAGCACAATTTGCCAAGTCACTGCTATACGTGATCTTTATTTGCAGCTTTAAAGCTACTTCACCTCTGAACCATTTTCTGACCTTTGTGCCGCTCTGTCATTCAGCAGGCTTTGTGATCCTGAAGAGTCCTGTCCATCCTGTGCAGGAGGGAGAATCTGTGACTCTTCACTGCATAACGAAGACGACGTCCTCCTCCAATCTCACAGCTGAATTTTATAAAGATGACGTCCTCGTCGGCAGCAGCTCGACAGGAAACGTGACCATCCACAGTGTTTTAAAGTCTGATGAAGGTCTCTACAAGTGTCACATCTTTGGAGCTGGAGAATCAGGAGACAGCTGGCTGGCTGTCAGAGGCGAGACAATGAGAGAGATGCTTTACTGATTACCAGGAGATGAATGAGGAGATGTATTGATCTGTGCACATAGCCACATAGAGCTGTTTTTGTGTTTTGCATTGACGTCAAACTGTTTTTCTCATTTGTTGTGTTGAAGCTGGGCGTCCTGAATCTTCTCATCTCCCTCTTGCACCGATTCTACTTTCTGTGATGGCCGTCTGCATCCTGTTGGCCTCTGTGATGCTGCTGTGCCTCTGGAGGAACCAGAAAGGTCAGCCTGTCAACAAACATGGTGATATTATATTTCATGGTCAACAAAACCAACAATAAACTTATCCGACAGTATTCAAAATGATTTGCAAAGCCTGATGTACCTTCTTCCTCTGTACTAGAGAGCTCCATTGTTTATTTTGACTCAATGCCACCCAATCCCTGCTGCCACAAACACTCACCAGAGAACCAAACGTGGATCAATCCGCTGCTGTAAATAGTCCCCAAATGCACTATAGAGAGGCAAATTGTTTCAAACCACACATTGCTTCTTATGACAGTTTACTTTATGTTTACAAGTTGACATGTTGTCAGTTTATGTTGTCTTCAGGAATTAAAAATAAAAAAATCTAAATGTTCTGATAAACCAACGAATACTTTTCTAAATTAATTGTAATTTGCCTTAAAACATGTGAACCTAAATGTGTAACAGTGAGAAGTGTTGTGCTGCAGGTAAAGACGACTCTGAAGTGTCGTACACGGATGTCAACATCACAAAGGAAGTGCAACCACAGGAGGACATAGGTAACGCACACACACACACACACACAAACACATTATAGACCAATGTCCAAAATAACTAACAAAATGGCCGGAACTAAAACAGCTCTTCTTCTCTTTGTGAGAAAGGCGTATGTACCCTCAGGTGATAGTGATAGTTTTGACATGCTTGAAACAAACACATATCCTCTCACCTACATTTTGGTATCCAGCACACGGCAAAACACAGTAGATGCAATTGGAGAATCAATAACCTCCAAAAATCTCCCATCACAGTAGTGAACAAAGTGGTGGAAAGTAATTTGGAAAGTAATTATATTTACTCAAGTACTGAGTATTTGTATTTTACGGTACTTTAAACTTCTACTACATTCCAGAGTGAAATATTGCGCTTTGTAAAGATTTACTTACAAGTTACTTTGCTGATTCAGATTATTGAGACGAAATATAAAGAAATAATCAAATAAACGATGTATTATTAAAGGTTAAAGTACAGTTATAGAGGCTGTGTTTGCTTTTCTTCCAGTGAAAACTGTCCCTCCACATTATTTACAGCTTTTTAACAGCTTAATAGTTTACATGTGTGTGTTTTCTCAGAAATGGATCTTTCATCAACCTTCTACTCAACAATCAAACCAGGAGCCAGCTGAAGAGAAACAACACAACCAGTGTTGAAGTTTTATACGTTCATGTATTAAACTGAAGATGTGTTCAATGTCTGTTTAATTACAGGTTTTTAGATTTTTTCTTACCAACACTTTGCTGAAAATTGTAAGATACTCAACTGAGCTTTTTGTTTTTTACTGTATTTTTATGTGTCCAATTTGTCTCACCTGCACAGCGTTAGTTTTGTATTTTCAGTGTCTCATTTCTTAATAATTCCACTAATGAACAAAACCTGATCCGGGTAACCAACACAGAAGTCTTGTAGTTAAACTAATGAAGCTCTAGCGTAAGTTCAGACAGGGAGACTATACTCTCGCATGCCTAAGCCCATAGCTTATTTACCATATATCTGCATCACTCCTCATGCAGGCACACTCATTATTTCCATTATAGGCCTTGAGCAAGTATGTCGACTCATACAACTTTGGGAAAAACAAATAAACACAAGTCCCCATACTTTTCTGTCTAAAAAGCTTTGACTTTTTGTAAACCTAAATGTCTCGACTCGCAAATCACCAACTCAATGCTTCCCTTAATAAAGTGTCGCTGACTCATCTGTGTGTTTGCTCTCTCATGTGAAACTCATGAATGCTAAACAGGAAATACACCAGTAATGTTCTCATATATCTTGTGACTCTCCTGGCATCAACAGCACGAAGGAAACACTGTATGCTTCCTTGTAGAAAGGAATTCCCTCATCAGGGAGATTTTGTTTTCTCACCTGATCATCAGGTTTGTTGGATTTGTCACGATGCAGAAATGTACTTTGTGTGTCCAGTTTCCCCTCTACAGTGTAAACACAGGCTCTCTGTACATGTGAGATTGAAGGTTGAGCCATCCCTGTGTGTGTGTGTGTGTGTGTGTGTCTGGCTAGATTAGGAGATTATAAGGAGTAATATTTCTATTATTAAAACTTTAAATCTTTTAGATTTACTTTTACAATCTGGGATCCAAATATAAACCAAGTGGTAGCCCCACCACATAAAAGACAGGGACCTGATATCACCGATTGATTAATGGATCATTTAATACAAATGTCAACAGTGGAGGACAAGTAAAGTCAATGCAGTAATGTTCTAAAGCAGGAGTCTTCAATGTTTTTCAGACCAAGGACCCCCAAACTGATAGAGAGATGGAGCAGGGACCCCCGACTATATATATTGTATAAAATTGTGTTTTATATTAAATGGGCCTAGTACCGTGTATAAACATACCTCTTTATTGTGCATTCAATGCTAAGCTATTCAAATAATACACAGGTTCATATATTCATGTTTTTATTTTAAACATGTGCAAGGTACAGTGAGTAGGGCGGCCGTGCCACTGCCATTTATAAACACACCTTGTCAGCTGATACCAATGCCAATATCAACATTGTCAATTGCATGATAATCATACATACAAGCTATTCAAATTGACGTTTTCATTTTAAACATAAATGTGAAAACGACAATGAGTGATGGCCTATTAGTGCCACTGCCATGCATAAACATACCTGTTATCTTGCATAAAATACTGAACTATTAAAAAAATAGACACATTCATGTTTAGAGAAAAAAAGAAAAAGAAAAAAGAAAATGAAAAACTGTCCAATCAACCAAAGATTTCGCGGACCCCCTGCAGTACCTCCGCGGACCCCTAGGGGTCGCAGGACCCCCTGTTGAAGACCTCTGTTCTAAAGTAAGAGCAAAACTTGAACTGAATACATAAATGTTACGATATTTTGTGACAGTTGGTTATTACCTTGTTCACAAATCACAGGACAACGAGCTAGTATTGATAAAAACAAAAGAACAACATCAAAAGGTAAAGAAGACAAAAGAGGTTTAAAGGGACAGTACAGCCCAAATTAAAAATAATAATAACCATAATAGAGAAATGCATATTTGTGTGGGACACAGGATGGAGGGATTTGAATGAGAAAACAGACGGTAACACTTTGTTGGAGGGCTTGAGGTTTCAGAAGGCGCTGAAGAGGAAGGAGGGACTATGAGTGGAGAAGATGTGATGAGCTGTTGCAGTAGCTGGAGAAGGTTTGGTAGAAAAGCTTTCATCAGAAATGATAGCTGTTTGTGTCGTAGCTGTGGCTGCACTGACAGAGGTGGTTGATGTAAAAGCCGCAGCAGAGTTTGCATGGATGGGTGCTGTTTGGGGCATTGTTGTTGTTGGACGCTTGGCTACGGTCGGTGAATTACTACCAAAATGCCACTGGTGGTCGGGTAGCAATATGGGTAGATTGTAATGGCTTTTTTAACCACAAATATGTTGCCAATGCTGAAAATATTCCTATTAACAACACTCCGAGAACCCCAAGAAGCCCTCCACTGCCTGGAATAGATGGTACTGGATCTCCTCCTTCTGGGTTTCCTTTAATCTCCTGCTTATTTTCCTTTTCGTTTTTGTCCTCATCTTTCTTCTTTGTAGTTGTGCTGGTGGTTGTGGTTGTTGTAGCAGTTGCAGTTTTGGATTTAGTAGTTGTAGTCTTGGTTGGATTAGTTGCTGGGGTAGTAGACGTTGAAATTAGAGGGGTAGAGGTGGCCGTGGATAGGGCAGAAGTAGTTAAAGTGGGGCAATCGCAAGACATTTTAAGTTTTGGGTACAACTGAGTGACAGTTGTGTCGGGAGGACAATGTGTTCCAGGAAACACTTCAAATTTTGAGTTTGATGTTGTCAGTTCTTTAGAGAGCTCTTCCAAGGTCTTTGCCTGAAGAGATTCATTTTTGCTGCCATCTTTCACATTTTTCCCCCAATATGCGCTTGCTAGCCACTTGCCTCCATCCTTCTCACTGAAGCAGCAGAATGCTGACCAGAGCATGGAAGGAACATTAACCTTGTTATTGATATATGTGGTGCCGGGCTGTGCTCCAGTTACCAAAAAGGCTTCAATGACACCGTTGCTGTTTGTACAGTACTCATCCAGAAAGCATTTGATGCATTGCTCCATTCTGTTCCAGCTTCCCTTGTTGAATGTTGGTTCTTGTGGAACAGCATTGGTGAGGGTACAGGTAGATTCCTTATCCTCTTTGGTCGATGCATAAGAGCATGGAAATAAATGGCCTCTGTCGTACCCTTGGTTGGTGTAATCAGTATTTGCTGCCTGGTGGTTGTAACTAGGTTTGGATGATTTCCTCATGTTCTTGTTGTCATGTATGTTCTCAAGCTGTAACAATTGAAAGGCTGAGTTACTGATGTGTGCAGGATAGTGGTAAAGCAGATCAAATGTACAGTAGCAGTAATGATACATAATAGACGCTGATGATTTCTATTTTACAAAACAAACTTGGATTGACACAAGTTAAACGACTGTGATAACATCAGCTTTAAGCCAAACCCAGTCAGTACTGAAAGGATGTTGTCATGTCATGTGTCAAGCCTTACAAGTTACAGTGTCATGAAATGTAAATCACTTGTAGAGCTCTCAGAAACACACAAGTGTTGTTAGGATAATTAGGATAAGTGTTAACAGATAATGGATGGATTATGATTATTGTTAGCGGTAGCATCAGCCAGTATTCACAGTAATGTATAAATATTTTTTGCATCTGTGTAGTATTGCAGTATTACCGGATCAGCTTGCATACATTTCCACTACTTAATGATTACTTTGCAAAACTTAAAAATGCAGTAGTGATGTCGTTGCTATGGATTTGGATCTGTAGGAGTGTCAGTCAGACATACAATATTATATTTGTGACTTGGTAACAAAAATAAAAAAACAAAAGAGCATACCTGTGGTTCTATTTTCCATTCTCTTTTGGTCCCATTGCTCTGTATCGCTCTGTACTTGTAGGCAGAAAACACTGGGATCTTGTTCTCTGTGTCGTAGAGCGTCACAAATCTTCTCATGTTTTTGAAAGTCTGGCAAATGAGTTTGTATCTGTTCTGGTTCAGGATCTTCCCTCCCTCCAAGATACCCGGGATGTCTGGTGGAGTTTGCTGCAGGAAAAACTCTTCACAGTCTGCCATCGACGTCACCACTTCAGCTCCCGCTGGAGCGATGGATAGGAGGAGGAGGAGGAGAGCGGCGACGGGCCGGAGGCGATACATCTTCAGTAAAGTCAGCATCAAACACTGCGAGGTCACAGGAGAGAACAAAAAGAGTCAGGTTAAGGACACGACTTTTCTCCACTCATCCAGGTAAAAGTAGGTTGTTCACACTTTGTGTATGGACATTATACATTCTGCTGTAATGCAGCCCTGTCTACCCTTTACCTGTATGACATATCTGACTGTATGCATCATACAAATGGCGTAAAAACTGTATGTATGTGTATAAAATACTGTATATACAATATGCCTGCCAGCTTTTCCATTTTTTTATTTGTATTATATTTTAGATTATAATCCAAGATTTTAATTGTATTATTCAATTTGATATAAAATGAACATTTGAAAAAAAATAAAACAATAACACAAAAAAACGTATCTCGCAATGTTGACATCATTCTACATCTGTTGTATTTAGTAAAAGTTTACAGTAGCAAGTAAAACATCCAACATTTGAAGCCACTTCCATGAGTTGTATTGATATTGTGGCATCAGATTAGAATGTGTGCACATGAATGCATACTTCATTCAGATAGGACCCTCTGAACCCAAAGCAGTTCATGCCATTTATTTTGGTCCTTTAAAACAGCGGTTGGGACAGTTGTTGTAATCTGCAGCTCATTTGTATACAAACATAGCAGGTGTGCTGTTTGTATTCACTAAAATTAAAAGAGAAATGCTTACCGCTCCTCAGGTTTTCTGGATATCAGCTCAACTGGTGTCCGTCGGTTCACTTGTGCCTCAAAACATTAACAAACGTGAACATCAAACATTAACTGAGCCTGAGGAGGAAGCCTGATCTTTATCGTCTGTGATGCATGAAAGTGGGTGTGCTAACTGAGGTAAGAGCATGATGAACAGCTATGGGAGTGCTGGACATGAAATAAAACAGTATAACCAGCTTTAAAAGGTACGTTTTAAAGAAATATATATATACCGTAAGTGTGTAAAGAGCAGAAGGAAAGAAGAGGTTATAAAAGGTCACTGCTGTTGGACCAATCATGAAGACTTTGTCAGATTTCTGTTCTGAAAGTTTGTCAGGGTGTACTAAGTGAATAGAATAAATATACAAAGAGTCCCTTATCTTCATAACATTTTGTCATTAGTAAAAAAAACAACCTTTTTCATGCATGTTTCACATCTGTTGCAAACAAAGTACGCTTTTCATTACTAAACCATGAACATTTAAAGGAGAATTCAGGTTTGTTAAAACGTATTAACTTTGTGCTCATCAAATCGAACTTCAAGCGATGATATAAGTAAGTTAAGTAAGTGTGATCTACTGAAACCCATTAAAAAAACATGCAAAATACTGTTAAGATTCCTTAAAGGAAATGTTTTCTTCAGTAACAGCGTCAGATGTTTCTGTTTCAATCATTTCTTAGAAATTTCTCTCGCACAAACCTCTTGTTCCTCTTTCACAAGATGGACAGTTCATAAGGTCACGTATGAACATTCAAGATCTCAGCACTGGCTGCTGCATTTATGAGTGCAAAGTAATAACTGGATTCAGAAATGGACTCAGATGAATGTGTTCATTTTCCTTTTTTAACACAATAGTAAGAGAACAATGTTCAGAGACACTTTGGTGAGATCGTCAACCAAAACAATCAAAGGGGAAATAAATGTACAGCATTTAAGTCCAGTGCTTCTTCTCAGAATAACTATCAAAAAGGGGGAAGATTCCACCGAGTCACAGGGAAATTAAACTGTTGTATCTTTATTTAAGAGAAATGAAAGTATGTGCTTAGAAGTCAGATCCAGCATTGATTCACAGAATTGTTTTTAAGACAAGTGAAACATGCACAGACAGCTTTACAAAAACATGGGAACAGTTTGAATAAGAGGGTTTTTTGCGAATGATTAAAGTAATTTTGCACTAAAACTTGTCCTGGTTACAAATCTAAAATGTGAGGATTTGTTAATATCTTTAAATAATGTTGAGGTTTGGACTCCTGGTTGGGCGAAACACACATTGTGACATGTGTCACGTTGGGCTCTGGGTAATTTTGATGCCATTTCTCACTATTTTCAGATTTTCTTTACAAACCAATCGACTAATTGGGAAAATAATCAGCAGATGAATCTATAATGAAAATGAGCTCAAGCTCAACCAACTACAGTAAAATCCTGCTCTTACATTAATGCATGAGTAATTGAATGATTGAATATATAATATTCTAACAGTCACAGGGGACATTTCTATACTTTAGTACATTTTCCTGACGAGTACTTCCGCTGAAGTAAAGTATCTGAATACTTTCTCCACCACTGAATAAAACAAAGTAACATGAACATATTACACTACACCCTTTCTACAGTTTCTGCAATGGTTATCAGTTATTAAAAAATAATAATACTGCTTTTTGAAATACTGCTACTGGGCTATGAATCACTCAAAGACCAAATTATATCTCTGAAATCCTGTGACATGCTTTCACCTTCTAACACCATAAATGTTGTGGTTCAGGTCTACTTCCAGTTCCTTCTTTTATCCCGTCTTATTTCAGCATGTAATCTTTAATGACTAGAAACACCTCATTATAGACTCTAGACGAGGTTTTTATACTCAATTCAGGCTTTCAATTCAGCGTTTGACATCTTGTATTGTGGTATGAATTAAAATGGCCACTAGGTGTCATGAGATGGTCAATATGATGGTCGACAAGCTTTAAGATGTTCAGCTTCTGTCGGTAAGAATAAAAGGACACAAATGTAGTCCAATATTGTTATTGGAGCCTTCATTAATAATTAATAATCATTGTTTCTCCAATAATTTGTATCCAGATAAGCAACCAGAGCCTAAGCTTGTTTAGACACAGTGAACATTTAGACCGAGAGGAGATTACGTTCACAGACAATGTTGCTGAAAAGCTAAATGAAGGAATAAAATGTGAAATGTTGTTTAAATACTCAGAAGATTGTGCAGAGTTTGGTTTGTGGCAAGTTAACTTAAGTTCATTGTATCATACAAGAACACTGGCGATAGATTTATATTAATGTCCAATATAAATGGAGCTGTTAAGTTGTATAGTTAAGAATGTTTTACTTTCATGATTCCCGGAGGTGTTTCACTAACTTTCTGTGTATATTCACACAGACTATAAAGATGACGACGTGGAGGACGACCAGCAGGACGGCACACACCAGCTTGGGCACAGGCATGAGAGGAGGAGGCTCAGCGCTGACTGCTGACCAACGAACAAGGGAGGAGGAGAAAAGGCATTTGATTGGTTAAATCACAGACTATATATATATATATATATATATATATATATATATATATATGGTTAAATAGAACACTATCTAAGTTACTCCTCACCACCAGTGAGTGCACTTTAAACGTCAGAAAGGACACGAGGAGATTTGAATTTCTTGATGAAATTATCTGTAAATAATTTGTATGCAATGATTGTCTTCTTTTCAAATTGTTACATTATTCTAGAATATTCGATCATTCTGTTTTTATTAATGCAGCCTCCACATACACACTGTGTGCAGAGAGAACATCATCATCACCTTTAACAGCCAGCCAGCTCTGTGGGGACTTTCCTTCTGTGGGCAGTTCACAATGGTAGAAACCCTCATCAGATGTGGACACCTTCAAAAAGGTCACGTTTCCTGCAGGTCCAGTGCCGATGGAAACACCATCTTTGAAGAACTTTGCAGAGAAATTTTTTCTGTTCTCGCCTTCTTTGTTGGAACAGAGAAGTGTCACTTTATCGCCTTCTGTCACAGGAAGCGCAGGGCTCTTCAAGATCACATCCCCACCTGAAACCAAACCATGCTGTCATTGCCGTCGTGCACATTGTAGATCGTGTGGGTATCCTGCACAGCATAAAGTCAGCCTCAAACATCAATACATAAAAGCTCCATGCACATGTTACCAGTCACGATGACGTTGACGCTGTTGCTGCACTCCCCCAGCTCAGACTCGCACCAGTACATGCCGCTGTCCGATGAATAGACGTCCTCGATGATGCAGGAGGACCCGTTCGATACTCCCCAGTCAGAGTCGCACAGCTGAGACGCATGCGAGGAGGTGTTTCTCTTCAATATCCAACCGTCAGAGCTTCCTGCCTCTCCACAGGTCAGAGTGACGGAGTCATACGAGAAGAACTGAGATCTGTTGGGGTGGATCACCAACGTGGCTGAACACACAGGAAGGAACGTAAGAACCATCAGATTGAGGTTGTCCTTTGATGTGCAGATTGTAAAGATGTTTTCAGATCCTTTACTGAAGTCAGTGTTTTATTATAGATGATGTTGGGCAGTTTAATCTCCATCAATGCCTCGTATTCTATAGATTCATGATGTGTTTGTAGCGTCGCTGTCCTGTGAGAACCACGTGTCTCTAACAAGAACAAACAGCTTAGTGACGATGCATTTTCCAGCTGATTCAAGAGGCTTTTTAAAGAGTTTATTTAGCTGAAGAAGTAGGAGAACGTTCTCACCACATAAAGGAACACTTCACCCTTCAATTTATCATAAATAAGCAACAGCAACACATCTGGAGATACGTGGTTGTCACTGGACAGGAAGGGGACGAGAAGATGTCAGCTGAGAAGAAACTAAAGCTTTCAGACTAATGGAGTAAAAAGTACAACATCCCTGTAACCTCTGAGATGGAGCGCAGGAGAAGTAGAAAGTCACATAAAATGGAAATATTCAAGAAAATTTCAAGTACCTCCAATTGGTACAGTAACACATATACACATATGTGTTATGTATATATTATACTTGAAAGGCACGACTTTTTAACTCTCGTATTGTGCTAGAAAGGTTGTCGCTCCTTTCTAGCACAATACGAGGGTTTAAAAGTCTGTCAGGTGATAAATAGCTGACGATAGAAAGCAGAAAGCGATATATTTTTTTAAAAAGTTGAATTTCTCACAGAGCATCAGGCAGAGTGATGTGATCCCCATCCTGTCTCGATGTGTTCCGTCTTCTTCTTCACCTCAGGTTGGTAGAAAGTCAGCCCACATCCTTGCTTTACAGGAAATCACTAAAATACAGGAAGAGTCAAACTTTGTGGTGTAGAACAAAAACGCCTTTCATCTTGTAAAAATAAATAAATACATGTTTACATCATGATGATTCAATAAATGAATGTGGAAACTTTGCATGGACCATACTATGAGAATCAGTGCTGTAGAACTCATCTAACTGGATTTAATGAGACTTAAGGCCACAGAGTGTCCTAAATATATATGTGAAGATATGGTAAGGCAGATTCTAACTACAGCTTTAATGAAAGATGAATATTTTATACTGCAGCAGATTATAAAGAGACAGAGGGAAAATCAAATCACATAATTCACATTCATGTTGGACCGATAAAAAGCAGCGGCTGTTGATTTAATGGAACGTGTGTTAGTTCTTTCTGACAGACTTCTCACCTCCACAAACTTCAACACGCACACATTAACATGACACCAGGAGCATTCAGCTCATTCTCACCCACACAGGTTCACACCCGTCACCAGCCTCATGCAGACAAGCCAACAGGATATGAAGCAGCCTGCACAAAAAAACGACCACAAACTACAAACTGTCATAGCAAATATCCCAAATCATTTAATTCAAATCTGCATGAATCACTATTCGGCCACCAGGGGACAGAAACACACTGGAGAGCATTTCTTCTTTGATAGAAGAACAAAGAACGACACGGAAGGCTTTCCTCGATGGAAGATATGTTTCAGCTCTTCTTCCGACTGGCTGGTGAGAGTTTGAGTGACAGATGGTTCAGATGGTTTTATCCTTGTTTGTACTTTTTAGGTTCCACTTCAATCAATGAATTAATTATTTAGAAAACAACGTTTAAGTCAATGACAGAATCATGTTAAGGATCATTTTAATGACATTAATTCATAAGTACAAAACTAAGTGCAACTTGGTTTTCAAATATGTAAAAATATTAGCTTTGAATAAAACATTTAAAAAACATTTGACAGTAAATACATCCTGTCACATGGCAAAAATATTGATGCTTGACAATTCTGTAGCTGTTGTGTCTGTTTTCACAAATTAAATGAATATAATGACAAAAGAGGATTGACGATGGTATAATCGTAGCGGCGTAAGAGACGGAAATAATCACATTCACATCTGAAAACAGCTTCAAATGAAAGGAAATGTAAACCAGATGCATTTATAGATGAAAGATTACTTCTAAATCACTTTCTTTAAAGCTGAACGCTGGCGGATCGAACCCTTCACCTGTGAAGCAAATAGATAAATGCCTCATTCACCAGGTTGCTGTTTATTTGTTGTTAAACAAATAAAAGCTCCCTTATTAGTATTAACAGTACAAAAAGCTTTAAAAATATGCAGATATGTTATTATCCTGAGAGTTGACAGAATAAGTATTAATGCTTTTAAAAACTCCAGAGCACCAAAGAGAATAAAACAAACCCCAGAGTACAATAAGGGACACGTGTGCAAAGGACTTCTTAAATAAAGGTTTTATATTTAGATAAGAAGGTGCTTCGTCCTTTTCAACTAAATCAATCTACATAAAGTAACAGCTAAAACCACGAAAGGTCTGAAGACCAGAAACCTGAATACATTTAAGTGTGTAGAGATTTAAATAAATCTAAACTTAAAACTCTTTCTCAGGAGACTTTTCTTTGGTTCACAGGATGTGTTTTTCAAATCTGCAGAATGAGCAGCAACTCCTGAGCGCTCAACAAGTGTCGATGGCTCGTGGGTACCCAGCATTTTGTAAACATCGGGAGGCAATCATTTGTTTCAAAGCCACCCGAACTGATCACAAAGTTCTACAGTGTGCTCCGTTCTCATTTACAGCAACGGCTCCGCATCATCTTCAGAAACATTTGCCAGAACATTGTAGCGGTTACTGGACGGGACTGAGATGGTGGATCTACGTTGGGCCTTGGTGGCGTTTGAACGAGGCCGAGACTCGGACATGCTCCTCGAAAGGCCAACAAGCGGTCCTTCTGCAGGGAAGGCTGGAGAAGCAGCTGGAGAAGCAGCTGGAGAAGCAGCTGGAGAAGCAGCGATGGGCGACGCAGCACCGCTATTCGTCAAAAGGTCAGGACCGCTGTTGTTGGTTGAGGCTGCTGGTTGTGGATCGATGACGTGGGGAAACTCTGGAGCGAGGTTCATGGGCTGGCGGCACACAACAGGACTCAGCTGCTGAGATCTGAGGAACTCAAGTTCTCCAGTTAGTCTGCGGATGATCTCATCTTTGTCATGAAGTTTCGACTTCAATCCATCGACTTTTCTCCGATGCTCGTTGGCGGCATTTTGGACGGATTCTGCCTGGTTTCTCAGGTTTTGATGTTCTGCATTGCTGCGTGTTGAACTTTGGACTGGTGATTGGTTGGAAGGCAATTTACGTCCTTCTGTGTGAGAACAAAAAGAAAAATGTTCTTTTAGCACTTGATGCTTCCTGTGTTTGGTACACATAAAAAGCTCTGCATCACCACTTTTATTTGCGTTACAATCATGCTCAGGAATCTTCTAACAGACAAAGCTTCTTCAAGTTTCTTTAGGTTGATAAATGAAAATATCTTCGGTCGCACTTTGTGTTTGTGGTTCAAGTGTTTGGATTCGATTTATCTGATGATTCCCTCACCGTGCGTTTCTAACTCTCAGCTTTTATTACTTTTTCTAACCTGCCTTTGGTACAAATATACTGCTCTCTTTTTCTACAAACAAACTAATTCCATCAATTTAACCTCAAAAGATGCAATGATCACAAATATTACACACATATCTGTGTCCGTGTGGTATTTGGCTGAAGAAGCTGGTGTTGAATTTCAAGATTTGCCAGCTGCAAACTAAAACAAGCTTCCTTTTATCAAACAAAGTGTGATCGACTCACCAGAGTTGCAACATTTCCAGCATAGGAATACATTTAGAGTTATGGATGCTAGAACAGCCGCGGATGCTAGAATGGCTGTTGGAGTGCAGGATCCCATGTAGTCATCTGAAATAATAATAAAGATTACACAGACATAAGTATATTATAGGAAATTTAGAAAATAGGAAACACTAACAACAGTCACACTAAATGTCCAAGTCATTGGATTCTCCTCAATAAAATCCTCGGATAAGAAAAACTTAATTCTTTGACTGAGGATTCGGACACTCAAATGTTTGATTTAATTATCTTGGCCAGAAAAACCTCAGTATGTTAGTATCCTACAGATAAGATAAGAGTCAACGGTGTTACAACATGCACTAATGACCAAAATACATCAACATATCTTCATGTCTTCATCAAATTTCTCCATTTATTTAAATTTGAAGAAGTAAAAATCAAAGTTGTCTAAGCAGAAGGGAAACTTCCACTTAGAAAAAAAACGATGACGCACAGACAAGCCACAACCTGTCGCAAGGAACCCCAGGCGGAGGGTTACATCACTTTGGCAATGCAGACAACCATTTTAAAAACTGGTCCAGTATTGATGGAGAACGCTGCAGACAGCAGCCACTAAACGGTCCTTTATGGTGATGTGTAACCGCTCAGGGCAACTCCTCACCCCTAATGCTCGTCCACTAAAAGGACTTGTGGAAATCATCTAAATATTCAGCCATGATATTCAAAATAGCGACACTCCTCTCTCCAACTCTCACTCACGTTTCTACTGATGGCAATGAGTCACATGACACCCAAACAAGCAGACCGGATCAAGAGAAAGGTTGAGAAACCCGTTTTATTTCTTTGTAGGGTTCTTTCCATAAAGACGTCAGTCACTTAGAATAACAATCTGAGCACGAGTCAGTGGCGAAAATAAGCTTTTAGTGGACCTACATTGACGGTGAGGAGTTACCAAAGAGAGAGATTACACTGCAGCCGTCTGCAGCGGTCTCTCTCAATACTGAACTCGTTTCAAAATGTGTTGTCCCTATAAGACACTTAGACACAAAAACATAGGGAACTAGGGTCCAGGTTGTTTTATAGCAAAACTCTATGCGGCTGACAAAAAGGCAAGAGAAGGTTAAAGCATGAATGTGAATGTAGGTTTTAGTTGCAGGTGGGGTGTTAGAGCTCCAGTGTACCTGGTATGTAAATCTCCGTGTCCCTCCTCTGGTTTATGTCAGGCTGGTGAACTCTGCAGGTGAACCTGTAATGACAAGACATGAGTTCATTAAAGTTTGTTTTTGTAGAGTTTTGTGCCGAAAGGAATGGCAGCAGACAAAAACATCACGCGAGTGTGGATGATTTGCAATATTTCCATCTAAGTTTCCACATCATTTGCGTTTGATTGGTGCTCTTTACAATGACGCCATGACGTTAACGTGAGGTATATAAAGCAAATGACATCATAGATTTAGAGATGGAACCAAATCTACGCATTAAATAACAAGTCAAAGTAGAATCTAACCTGTTGCCAGTCTGCACAGTCGCTCTCCTTGCGACGTTGAAACAGCCGCTCGTGGATGGATCATTCTTCGGGTCTTCAGCGCTGATGACGTTCCCCTGAGCATCGAGAAATGTAATCTCGGGCATCGGGAACCAGCAGCTCGCTTCACACTGCAGAGTCACTCCAGCGCCTGGAACCAGCGAGAGTTTGGGCTCAGACGCTGCACCTAAACGGGAAAAAAAAAAAGAATCATACAAGGTATACTTTAAACATTTCAGTCAAAATCATATTCATTACCAATGTGGAAAATACTTCGTTGAGCAATAGTGTCCGGTCTTTGTAAGGAATCTTCAAGGTTGTATATTTGATCAAAGTAATTTAGGTGTGAGTGAAACAGGTGCAGAGAAGTCTGAGGTTTGACTTTCTCTGATTCACATTCTTCCCAAGAGTGAGATGAGAAGATAGAATTCACTCTCTCGTCTGTGTGGTGAATAAGTAGCTTCAGACAGTGGTGGAATGAAAATAAGTACAGTGTTAAGTACAATTCTGAGGTACTTGCACTTAATTTCCATTTTATGCTACTGCTATACTTCTACTGTACTAAATCTCAGAGGAAAATATTGCACTTTTTACCCCACTAAATGTATTTTAATTATTCATAGAAAATATATAAAAAAAACACTATGATGCATTGTTATGGATTAAGCCACTCTGCAGTATAAACATTAGTTGAAATGAAAAACACGATCAAATACACAACAAAACTAAATAGGCCTCCTGCGTGTCTCCGCACACATATTTTGGCGACAGTAATCATCACTACAAGATGTGAATCCATCATACCTTTAACCTGCATCAATCATTTTAATCCAGCATCATAAATATGATTCTGAAATGGTTCATCCTGTGTTATGCTGCGGCCGGTAGCTCCCATGAATTTCACTTAATTTTAATGTCTTAATTTGTTGTTTTTTCGTGTTTATTACTGGAACATATTCGGCCACATTATCTGCACAGATAACGGTTGTTGTTGCTGTTTATATTCCTTATAAAGCGCTACAGGAATGCACTACTGTTTTTATTTTGTTTGTCATGTTTTTCTTGTGTTACAAATGGACAACAACTGCATTTTGTTGTCCATCCCTGTGTTGCTTAATGAGAATACATTTTCCTTGAATCCTTGAACTTGTACTTTTACTTTTGGTACTTTAAGTACTTTTTGATGCGAATGCTTTTGTACCTTTAGCGCCCACCCTCAGGTGAACACTACCGTTGTAAGCACTGTTAGCGCCGTTAGCACCGTTAGCACCGTTAGCTGCCAGCCACCGGCTCAGCCGTAGTCATGTTGAGAGCCGTGTGGAGGCAATCCCTCTGCTCGGAACATCCAATTCGTTTAAGATCTGAATAGACTTTGTCCACCACTGGTTACAGCCAGCAGCTGGTTAGCTTAGCATAGCAGAAAAACTGCAAACCTGGATTTGACCAAAGGTAACAAACATATAACGATAACAAGCAACTTTTGCATAGTAATTTACAATAAATAAAGTTTTCGGACATACCCACAGAAAGCTCTATTGTACTGGCGTCCTGGGGCTCCATCGGGATCCTCCTGCATTTGTATGTTCCTGCATCAGACAGCCGCACGTCGGAAAGCCTCAGCGACATGTTTCCCTTTTTCACTTCCTTCATGAATAGGTTGGTCCGGTAATGGAAGTCCGGATTCTTCTCCTCGAAGGTCTCAAAGCCATGCCGGTACAGGAAGGCGATGTTGGGCTTCAGACCTTCCTTGGACCACTCTACTGAAGGGACATCTTCGTATTCACTGACTTTAATTTGGCAGGGAAGGATGACCGTTTGGCCAACAAAGGTCTGGATCTTCATTGATCTGACTGGCGATGCTTCTCCTACCAATTAAAAAAAATAATCTTATTGTCAACAAACCCTACGAAAAGACTAACGTAATGTGTGTAAAACCTGATACATCTTCTTGCTATGTGTCATAGAGCTCCATTGTTGTCCAAAAAAACGATTAAAAACACATCATTGTTGCCCTCTGTGACACCTCTCTTCATTACCATGAACACACACACACACACACACACACACACACACACTTATACTCATCAAAAAAGCCAAAGCCCGGGACCCCCACTGACAATGACATACAGTCACACATCCCTGCTCAACTCTTCACCTAAATATACACGTGACACTTTGTATGGGTGTGTATATGTATACGTACACGTGGGTGTATATATATACTGTATATTTATTTATTTTTTTATGTCCTTTACATTTTTGTCTTGTTGTTGTTGATTTCCAATGCATTGCTTTAAAATAAATCACATTTTTTTTTGTATCTGAATTTTGAACATGGCTTTATCTAATCTTCAGATTTATGTTCTGGAAATGTATATGCAAATGAGTGCATATCTAGTAAAGATATGGCGTCATATGCATGTTTAAACATACAATCTCAGAACACTTGTCATACAAAAAAGAGTTAGTGTCAGAAATTAACTGGGAAGTTGTGGGGATATCTATAATGGGTTTTTTCACCCATTTACCTTTAGTTTCTCCATACACACACACGCACTAACACACACACACACACACACACTAAAAACTTTCTTCCCTTTTTCTTCCCCCAATTCGTTTTAGAAGAACCCAAATAAAACGAGGTTATTCAGCTGCACTAACAGCTTCTAGAACACACTCGTGTCTCAATAATAAAGTAAAGCGTTCATAAATAAGACACAAACCTTTAACGCTCATAGGCTGCATTCCTACGCAGCAAAGAAGGGCGGAAACCACCAGGAAGAGAAGACCAGACATGACGGAAACCAAAGACAATATCCAAACTAAACTCTTCACAAAGGGGAGCGAAAAAGAAAAAGAAAAAGAAAAGTCAGAGTGTGAAGCGGAGTTAAAAAGGTTCGTGTCCGCGGAGCGAGTCAGACTGTTGTCGACCGCTCATACAAACGTTTTGCAGGGAGGCTGTCGGTACTTTCGATACCGGCGGTGCGTCAATGACGGAAGATGACACGTTCATACGGGGGGGGGCAGCACCACAAACAGTCAGCATAACAAAACAGCCCCATCTAGTTTTTCCCAAAGGACTAAATACAAAAAAACTAAACAGATGCATTGCATAAGTAAAGAGGGGATCTAATGATCTAATGACAGTATTAAAAACAGACAGGAAAACAACTTGATAAGAAAGCAAACCTTAAAGTTCCTGCTTTAGTGAACGGACTAGATTGATTTGGCCTGGATGAATGGAGAGGTGATGGCACTATCCAACGCCCCAAAAAAAGCTTCCTTTGTCAGGTGACAAGAAAGCATGCATCACCGGAGCAGGACTGAAAGCTGGCATCAAGGAGGCAAAGAGGAGGCGTCAAGACAGACTGGTGAGAGACCTCCACACCAACAACACTAAAGATATGTGCAGGCCATCCAAAATGACGAAAGGCTATAAAAGCAGAAGTGTCCCCATTATGTGGGAGGCCACGTTAACTAAAGTGTTGAACACATGTTATGCTCACTCTGATCTCCTCAACAAAGAGTCAGCTGTCAGGTCTGCCTCCAGAGGACGGCCACTGTCAGCCTCCACAGAGGATGTGAGGAAAACCCTGATGACAGTGAATATGAGTAAAGCTGCTGGGTCTGATCACATCCCTGGTCCAGCTAACTGATGTCATCACTGACATTTTCAACATATCACTGTCACAGGACAGAGTTCCCACCTGCTTCAAGACAGCCACCATCGTCCCTGTATCCACAGAGGATGCTGTCTCCACTGACTCCACTCAGAATGTTGTTTGTGGATTTCAGCTCAGCCTTTAACACGATGTCCCCCATGAAACTGATACACTAAGCTGGTTATTAGACTTCCTCACAAACAGACCCACCTCCTCCTGTCTAGTGTTGGACACCGGAGCCCCCCAGGGCTGTGTGCTCAGTCCCCTCCTGTTCACGCTGTGCACCCACGACTGCTACCCCAAACATGAAGAGAACTCAAACAACAATGAGGCTTCATATAGAGAGGAAGTCAACAACCTTGCAGAGTGCTGCTCAGAGAACAACCTGCTGCTCCTGTCTCCTGCCTACATCAATGGAGCTGAGGTGGAGCAAGTTGGCAGCTTTAAGGTCCTAGAACCAGCATCCCAAACCACCCGACATGGTCCTCAGACATCTCCATCCTGGAGAAGAAAGCTCATAAACGGCTGTATTTCTTCAGGAAACTTAAGAAGGTTAAATTATCGTGCCATGTTCTTGTTGACTTTTACAGAAGAGCAAGGACAGGACAGGACACTCTACAGCAGGTGATTAAATCCCCCAGAACATTATTGGTACCCATCTACTGAGCATCAGGGATATTGGTGAGAAGAGGAGCCTGCGAATATGAAAAGAAAAACACCCAGCCATGACCTGTTCACCCTGCTGCCGTCTAGAAAGAGATGCAGAAGTATCAGCTGATGAACACCAGACTTCAAAACAGCTTCTTTCCTCTGGCAGTGAGACTCCTGAACTCATCCTCCATATACTATAATATAGGTTTTTTGTAACTCAGCGGTTCACCAAACAGGAAAATAACAAAGTCAAACATACTATTGTTAGAATGATACATAAATGAGTTACAACATGAAAGCCTGCCTGGTAAGTCCAGGAGACCACAAACTCTTGAATTCACAGCTGACACGTAGTGACTCATCAGAATGAAACAAAAGAGCTGCCGGGATTTATAACGGAAGTCATATTTCGTAATAAGTGCAGTAAGGGGGGGGGGGGTAACAACAAGCATTACAAGAAGAAAAAACAGTAAAATGATGATTTGCTGAGTAAGGTTTAGACAATCAGGAATCCACATACTGGCAGTTTGAAACCACACACATGCAGAATGTTTGTCAAGTACAAGTTCAATGTGTCTGTAAATGTGTCTTACTTTGTAATGATTTCACAACAAATATTGTTGAAATGATCAAATGTACATTGTTGATTTCACAGACGGCTGTAGGTCGCCATTTAGAAATGATTCCTGATCCTCTGCTGGAAGGACATTTTAGCATCTGGACCTCTCTGAGTTTTCATTGGATAACTTATAAGTCACATGTCTGAAGCATAAAGCAACTAAGATATAAGAAGGCCCACAAGGGGGAACTCCTTAACTGTTGTCAGGTCTGCCACTGTGTGAGTGAGCAGGTTGTGCCATAAAGTCCTCTGTACTTTAGCTGTAAGGACAACATGAATAACATACAAACGTCACTATATTGGTATCAGTTGAAATAAAGAATTCACTCTTTGTCAACATTAGAAAGAAATTGGAAGAAGGCACATCATACAACACATCGCATCTTAAATAGGACTACTGTGCAAAGTGGAGATTATTGTAATAAATGTTACAGCCTACTCCTCCTACTGGTCACGTGAGTCCGACCAACGGTGTGCCTTGCCGGCTTCTTCCCACCTTTCATTCAAACGATTGGCTCTCTAGAGGAAAGCAGCTCGTGTGTACAGGTGTTGGCTGAAGTTTAGCCCTGTTCTTCTTTCTAGCGACGCGTGACAATGGCACTAATTACACTCTGTGCGCTCGTTGTAGTTTTTTTCTGCCGGATGCCATTCGGGAGAAGCCGCTGTGGCAATAATAGGAGACTCGGTCAACTTGACGGCGAGGAAGAGCTGGGAGAGAGAGAAGATGGGAGAAAGGCGGAGAACTTGTGTTTGAACAGGAGCGAGTATCCGGGCTCATCAGAAATGGGACCGGGTTTGGGGAGAGGAATGTATCCGTGTCACCGGACTGGTACGTGACTGGAGACTTGTCTCTGACTATGGAGAAAGTGAGGACGGGGGACCGGGGTGTCTACATGTGCTACACCGTAGAGGAAGATGGAGAGAAACGGAGGGGAAATCCTCCTGCTGTGAGGATGGAAGTCACGGAGAGAATCCTGGAGCAGAACACAGCACCGACTGAGAGTGTGAGTGCCCCTCTTCTTCACAGGTTACACCTGTTATCATGCAAATAAGTGTCACCATTCATTTGAATTCATTATCTTTTTCCTCTTGTCCCCCTCTGTAGCCAAATCAGAAACCTGCAGAGAACGTGATGTGCGAGGGGACCATTGTGGCCATAGCAGGAGCTGTGCTTATGGTTTTGATGGGTCTGGGACTGGGAGCCCTTTACTGGTTTAGATCCCACAGATCAAATGCCTCATCTGGACCCGATGCTGAAAGCTCAAATGTGGAGATGCAACCACTTAATGGGAGCGCTCCTCCAGGATCTCACGTTAATGGGGGGCCATTGGTTCAACGCCAATACTAAAAGGGGCCGGGTGGGGGGGGGGTGATGAAACACTGTGTGACTAATATTTTATTAAATCATTAACTTAATAATGCCTTTGCACTATTGCACAAACTGTTTGTCTGCTTTGCCAATAAATTTGATTCAATTATTTTTAAAACGTCATCTTTTGGTCATGTTTTTAGTGTATGTGTGTGTGTGTGTGTGTGTGTGTGTTGTGGAGGGGGTCGAGGAGGGGGGGCTCACCTAATGGGCAAAGTTAATTAATTCAAAAATGTAATAAAACTAATAACATTGCAATTTAAAATATGAAGGCAGAATATGCCTAAATAATATGCACTTCCTGTTGATAAATCCGTTGCTGCATTACAAATACAGTTTATTTGTAATTCCAGATCATTTTGAAGATTGTTTACCAAGTTGCTGGCGTACAATTTATTATTTCAATAATAAATACCAATACAGTTAATGTATATCTGTGTATTTATGTGTTACATTCTGTTTTACAAACTTATAGAAATAATTGTTTAAATCAAGCTGTTGCCTTTAAATTATGATCCCAGTCGCTTCGGCTTATAGCTTATTAATTAAACAGTGGTCTCTGACCGGTATCGATACTCAAAGCCCAGTTACCATGATCAAAAAAGTTGTAAAAGAATATGAAAAGTACTTGCCTCACATCTGTGGCCTCACTTCTTCGCAACTAAAAATGTAGGCTGCGCCCCCAAAACAGCGCAGCAACCTGAAAGAAAGCCACATTAAATCCGTTTTATCAAAGCGATCTGATTTACTGTTTCCAAAAGGTGTGCGACATAAAATTGAGCCAGATGATCTGTCATCTTAACGCAGATGAATCCACGATAAGTTCTGCAGTTTGCTTTGACAAACATGACTGCTGGCAAGTGTCAGTGTTGTGTTTGCCCAGGGAGGGCACGCGCGCTCAAATGTGTGTGTGGGCAATTATTCATTTGCTTACAGCCTTTATCATCTCTATTATTGAGGTAATCGCTCCGACATTATCAACAGTGTGACTTTTTTGGTTTTTTTTCCCCACACGCTCTCAAATCTTAGACACTCTTGCATAAGCAAACAAAGCTCCATGACTGCTCCTCGATAGATTTAATCAAACAGTTCAGGTTGTTTTTTTTTTTTTTTTTATAAAAATAATTTCATTCGCGTTGTTTAAGAGAGCAGAGCTTGTGTTTCTAATGTGATGGGAACATTACTACGTGTTTTTATACCATTAAAAAAACATTACAGAGCCTAAAAAATCGGTGGGAGCAATTTCTTGACCAATTAATTCATTAATTAAATGTATTGGTTTTGCCTTTAAAAATATAATTTCAGAAGTGATAAAGGTTTTCCATTAAACATGCGCCGCATTATGATGCTGTTAAATGGGAATTATGGGATTATAGCAACACAGCTCAGAGTGTCAGGTTCCCTTAATTTCATCTCTCCACTGCACAAAGGTTATGTAATATCACTTTAGGGTTTCTGCATGAGATAGTACCCCACATTTATTAAACTGCGGCCTAAGGAGAGATCACGTTGACACAAGGAAGTGTGAGATAACAGGTTCATATCAAATTATCGCCACGCATTCCGTTAAATCCAAACGCTGATTAAGGACAATGTGAAGTACAATGCATTTCAGAAGAAAAAAAAAAAATCTAAAACCTATTCAAATTCCTTCTTTGTTTGTGTGAGGTAAGAAAGAGCAGCAGGTGTTTAGTGAAACAGCCTATTGCTCAATGAGCCTATTGGTGTTTGTAAGGAAGGCAGCGCCTATCAGAGGTCCGTCTCTTCAAACAGTGACACGTTTACCCTCACGCGATACTGGCGGGAGGGACAATCTCTGGCACACGCCCCATGGGACACTCACCATTTGAAGAGAGCTCTTCATAGAACACGGACGCCACTGAGCAGACTGACAATGGACGGGCTTATATTGGGCTTTCTCTTGTGTGTTGTCACCCATGTTTTTGGAGAAGGTGTCTATGTTATCAACGGAGATCAAGTCAAGTTTCCAGCAACTGAAAATTGCCAGAAAGAAGGAGCAACACTGGTGCACCGGCTGAACGATATCAGCACCCGGCCGGTGGCTCAGTGGGATGATGGGTGGAAGCCGGGATCAGGTTACGAAAACCGGATAAGTTCTAACAAGTCCGTCATCTTCAACAGTGCAAACATCAACGACAACGGACTGTACGAGTTCACCTGCGGCTCCAAGGATGAGCGCATCCAGCTGCACGTGGTGTTATTCACCGACTCATCGGTCACTGAGGGTGACACGGTCACGTTTCCGTTCTTCAGCGTGACGGCAGGAAAACGTGGGAAGTTCACGGTGGAACGAGACGGAGAGCCGGTGTTTCAGCTGGTCTTTCTGTCCAGGGTCATGACCCGCGGGGCTGGATTTGATGAGAGAGTTTCTGTATCACCTCGGTGGGAGTCGCAGGGTGACTTGACGGTGACGTTGAAGAGGGCTACGACTAGAGATCAAGGTGATTACCTTCTTTACGTTCAAGATAAAGACAATAACGGACCAAGGGAGGATCTGTCTGCTGTGAGGCTGAGAGTCACCGAGAGAGTCCCGGACCAGACCACCAGCAGCCCGCCGCCTGTATGTGTGAGTATATGAGTTATGCAGAATGTCCAGAATAATGTATCCTATATTATATTATTGTATTATAATAAATAATGCTTCATCATCACTTGTATCAGCTGGTAAAGGTGGAGCAAAGTTCAGCTATTGCTGTGTATTCCCTGGGATCAACATTAAGTCATAGTGTGCTGATTATATTTCGTATTACTAATATTAATTTGCAAAGTAGCTATACCGGATAAATGTAGTCGGCAAGTAGTAAGTGTACCTCGAAGTTGTAGTGGAGTAGAAATACAAAATGTACTTAACTACTTATGGCCTACGCTGTTACTGCCGTCACGTGCATTCAGTGCAGCGTGTCACGCATCATTTGACAAACATTGCATCACTGTACGTCTAATTTAATTCTTCTTTCCTCTCATTCTCCGGTTTGTAGCCGACTCAGAGCGTCACCGACGAGACCCAGAAGAGGACTCTGATGACCGCTGTCAGCATCACAGCAGCCGTGGTGTTTATCATCACAGCGACTGTATGTGTTCTGATCGGCTGGTTCATGAAGACCCACTCCTCCAGAGGGACCCCTGGACCCGGTGTTGCTCGATGTTCAGATGTGGGTCTGGAGCTACTGAACAGTGGCCCTCCTCGTGACCCCCCTGAAGCCGATGAGGGCCGCTCTTTAGAAGGTTCTCACGCAGAGTCCAACGTCTAAAGACATCCAAACGTCTTTTCGACCTTTCTCCTGAAAGCACAGCTGTCTATGTATTTTATGTGCACGGAGCATGGAGGAGGAGCAACTGCACCAATGTTTGGACAATTGAATGTTTTTAATATATATGAAAATATAGTATGTTGGTGCAATCCCCAAAAAAATAATTTAATTTCAAACCAAATTTCTTTATTTCAATCTTACATTTTCAACAAAATAAAATGTATTTTAAAGAATGTTTACCTTCTATTGTGTTAATGTGATGTACTACGTGTCTTTTTCAAGCTTTCAGCATATTTATTGCAGATCAAATCCGTGGAATTTGTGTATGGCAGACTTTTCAAACTATTTCAGCTTTTTTTGGGGGGGGAAATAATAAATAAAGTGTTGAAGATTATCCATAAAAAGTTATGTTATGTTGAAGGAAATGATGGGGCAATAACGAGACAGTCAGATTTATGTGATCCTCTCATCTTCCTCCCTCCGCGCACACAGATCATGGCAGGTGACACTACCGCGTCATGACAGGTGACAGGCGTTTCTTTCTTCCGGGATCTAGAGCCCGGAACCTGTCAGAAAACGATCAACAACACACAACTAAATATTCTGTCACTCAGGACACGGTGCAACGTCACAATAGCGTCTCCTTTTACCGTGGGTGACTTGAGATGATGCCATTTTACTTCAAGGTGCACGCGGCGTGGGTTGGAGTCGAACGTGGAGATGATTTAATCCAATTATAATCCGCCAGCTCAGTGACAGGAGAGTTTAGTTGTTCATTGATGAACGGAGACGTCTTGTAGCTTGTCTTCATTTAAGGCCTGAATACTGACTTGTTTCATGCACATTTTTAATCACGTCCATCATTTTTTAAATTTCAACGCAAAATTTGAATATTTACAAACCTTGACACGTCCGGATATTTCACGAGAGCGAGCGCGCACAAACACTTCTTCACCTGTGGACAAATGTCAACAGTTAATCCCGCCCACACTAATATTCCAGACATGTCATTGGCCAGTAAACAGAGCTGGGCCTATCCGGGCCTTCTCTTGAGCACTTCATGGGTTTTACGCGCATGACTTTAGGACGAGGATACAATAAAATAAAGAAAAGACTGTCGGAGGGTTTCTCATATACAGTCTATGTGTCGGACATTAAATATATGGAAACACTTTAAATTGGCCTTTTAAAAGAGGTAGGAGGTCGGATGGAATTTTACAGATACCGGTCTGAATTGTAGAAATTTACAGCAGTATATTTGATTAACTATAACTGATAAATCGGCATACTTTTAGAGGCGCTAATTTGCCTACCGCAATATTATACTTCGTGTTGATATCCCCCAAGGAACCTTATTTCTTAACATTATTATTAACCCCTTAAAAGAATAGAGTGACAAGGCGCATATTAACGGGATTAAAATCCATCAATGTTAACTTTTTATTTTATTTTTTTATTTTATGTTACACTAAAATATTATAATAACTATGACTCGTTATAAGTTACGAGTTTTAATATATGAAGACATGTTTCTGATTAATTAAACAAATACTTTTAAAGGGTATTATGTTGCAATTTCGGAGTGGAAACACATTTTTGCACAGTGTTGCAACAAGTTGAGTATTGAGCAACTTTAAATCAAAATAACTTGTCGTATAACAATACAAGCCTGTGCATAAAGAATGATACTGGATGGATAAAGACATTGTGTAAATATTTATTAATGCACTGATCAGCAGATGAATCAGAAATCTGACAATATGGCTGATTAGAATCATACGTACACATGATTTTATTCTTTTTCCACATTAAATTAGGATTCAGTTCAAATGCGGTATTGTACACAAAACACCAACAGGTGGGAAAAGCTACAACAGATAAATTCTACATGTGTTACAAGTCGGTTAAGATAAAGTGAATATAGAGCAAAACATTGTTAATCTGCTGTTACAATCCTACAGTTTATATATGATGTTAAATGATTTAAATTCAACAGAGGAAATGTCTGCAACGAGAAGATATCTGATAAATAACATAACGGAAAGATCAGACAAATAGGAAAGTAAAAGATACAAAACATTGGCAATATACAGCTTGTAACAGAAGACACAGTATGAATGAAATGAAATAAGGTGTCATACATGGAAACGTCATTAAAACCTAAACAAGAGCATCGTATGTTTCTCCCTCGCTGTTTCTCATCTCGTTTTAAAGGGGATATGTTACACAATATTTAAACAACACCAACCTCATGTTAGTGTGAGACTCCTCCTGGCTCCTCCTGCTACCACCTCAAGCGTGCAAGTTGTTTTATTAATAGAGAAAGAGAGTTTTGTTCTTTTGGATCGCTGCTTCTTTTTAGAAATACTTTTTCCCAACAATACAAACAAAGATCTGGATTTCTGTTCTGGTATAAACAGCCGAAAGCAGAACTTCCTCCACTCCCTCCCTGCCCCATGCGTCGTCTTCACCGCCCCTCCCCTCAGTGCACCAGCTCCAGCTGGCTGGTGGAGAACGGCAGCACCCCGCTGACGTAGTAGGCGATGCCCAGGGAGAGCAGGGCGATGACCACCAGCAGCAGCAGCACCCTCCAGAAGCCCAGGTCCTCCACGAACTCCTGCCAGGTGGTCCGGAAGCTGGACAGGACGCCCTCGCTGCTCTGCAGGTTGGGGTTGAGTAAGGAGTGGCTCTCCATCGCGCTGGGACAGACAGACGGAGGACATCACCGTTACAAACAGGAGCTCTACTCCACCTTACACACACACACACACACACACACACACACACACACACACACACACACACACACACACACACACACACACACACACACACACCATCCTTCCTCACACTCTCACACATGTAGTTCACCTCTCGCTGTCGGCCATCTGCATGGTCTCCAGCTTGGAGTGGGGTCCCCTGTTGAAGCCCTTCACCTCCTGCTCCTCCAGTCCTTCCAGCAGACGGATGGCGTCCTTGTTGACGCCGCGTCTCTTCGCCAGCACCAGAGGGGTGGAGCCATTGTGGTTACTGTTGAGCAGAACAACCGACAGACACTGTTAGAAACGAAGGACAGGCTGTAGGAAATATCAAGCACGGCTACTGGATAAAAAGGACGGACGGACGGACGGACGGACGGACGCACGCACGCACACACGCACACAGCTCAAAGGTTGTGGCAGATAGGAACGATTTCTGACAAGAACCATCAACAATAACTTCTTCTGTGATCACAGCTGTGGTATGTGGTTTGTACACTCACCACATTGCAGAAACACTTTCCACTCATGGACACACCTACACTGCTGAAATGACTTCACACACCATGTTGGTTTATGTTTGCCTCTTATGTTGCCTTTTAACGCATGACCGTGCGGCCCGGTTGATTTTTAAAAGGAAATTGCACAGAGGCAGGCGTATGCATGGTTTTACAAGTCTGATTGTTTGTGTTGGCATACGCCATTGTCAGCTTTTGTGCGCACGTACACTTTTAGTATCTATCCTACACACCGTTTTATACCCTTACGTATTTCCTTTCTGCTGATATTCCAGTAAATCATTATTATTTAGGGCATAATGAACTGTTGAAGTGTTTGAATAGCTTGAAGGAGAGGATGATTTGTTTGAACAGTCAGAGCTTTTGTGTAACAGCACACACACAGTGTGTATTTAGCAGATTGAGCATGACTCTGATTAAACTGACTCTTTAAATGATTAAACTGGTTGACCAGAGCTGCTGTGATACAGCTTCTCCATGTTAAGGGATAAACACCGTGGCTGTCTTTTCATTGATCTATTAAGGGAAACTAAGAGACTCATACGGCCTTCTGAGCACACAACCCTCCTCTGTTGTGAGGAGGGATCTACTTCTTTAACTCCTCAGCCTTTGAATAAAATGACAGACTTGAGGCAAATAGTATGAGCCCACTGTAGAGACAATACATTTCACACTGAGCGTGCAGACATGTCATTGGCACAACTAGGCCACTGTAGCAAGTGGAGAATGCAGATTCACTCTTGAGTAAAGAGGCGAGTTACTTTACAACACAATTCAACATCCAAGGTGAATCCCCTGAGAGGAATGTGGTGCTGAAACACACACACAGTAAACCGTTGTCTCTGCCAGCACCAGGCTGGATGCACATCCGGACGCAACTAGGTCACATAACTCAAAGTCACAGTGTAATAATTGCTGCACATAGCCACCTGTGTAGGCGGAGTGTTATGGGAAAAATACAGGGCATTGTGGTGTCCACCCTCTCTGTTATCTACCACCGGGGTGGAAGTTGCCCAGCAAGCAAACCCCCCCCCCCCCCCACACACACACACACACACACACACACACACACACACACACATGCATCGGTCTACATGTAGCATTAGCTGCCGTTCTGATTGACTTGCTTACATGTTACGCACCAGTTAGTGCGCCAATGGTAATGTGATGGATTAAAAAGTCATCATTCAACATCATCTTCATCGCCGAAGCATCACATTTCCTACCAGATATCGATCTTCAGCCCGTTGGAAACCAGGAACTGTATGGTATCCACATGACCACACAGATGGAGGGCCGTATTTCCTTGAAAATCCGTGGCCAACAGATCTGCCCCGAACTTGTGCAGGAGGCGGCATATGTCCACATTCCCTCGGGCGGCGGCTAGGTGCAGGCCGGTGCGGCCCCGGTTGTCCCGGATGTTGGGGTCGCATCCCGTCTCCAGGAGCCGCTTGGCGAAAGGCAGGTCTCCATCGATGCAGGCCTGCAGCAGAGGCACGTTGGTCTGCGACGAGTCGTTGATGAAGACATAGGACATGTCCGAGTGGGTGTCAGAAAATTCCAGCGTACCTGCATTGAGGATCGAAGAGGAAAAACAGGACATGTGTTTCAGGGTCAATGTCAATGACGATTATTAGCACTGAATAGTAGACATAACAATACACATATTCATATTGAACCGTTCGGTACGCATTACGAACCGAACAATACGTTTGAATAATACTGTTGCATTTGAAAAATAAAATATAGCTTAAATTGTGTGAAATATAATGTTCTCTCGGTGGAGCCACTGCGCTCAACAAGGCAACCCACCCGATGTAACAGACAACGTGCTTTCTGACACGCCCACCACGGAAGAACAACTACACTAGCGCTCAACAAGGCAACCCACCCGACGTAACAGACAACGTGCTTTCTGACACGCACACCACGGAAGAACAACTACACTAACGCGACACTAAGCTAGCGCTAGGGCATTTCTTGCCAACACAAAACTGGCATACTACGCAGTAATAATAATAATGTATTCACCTTATTTAGTGGGCCTGGACACACTTGACCAACAACCACTTTGTGGTCTGTGTAACACTAGCCTTATATTCAGCGACCATATTTATCGGTGCATTTTGTTACCTTAAAGTGGATGAAATACTGTGCATTGTATTTCACTTCCAGCTAAGTAATGTCATGTATCACTGTACATTAGTTACCACCTAACTATACAGAATATTACATTATTGACAGAGAACATTACCAGTACACATAACATTATAAACTCTGCCCGAAACACCCCTGAATGTCCTTTAAGACGAAGTGACAAAAACATCTGAGGAATCCACGTTTAGCCAGTGTAGCTAACATTTTATAGCTTTTTGTAACGGATAATTATGTGTTAGCTAGCTAATGCAGCTTCAACTAGCATGCCGTGATGAAGCTGGCAGCAACGTTAAATCATAATTTATTTTTATGACATACTCGACTCTTAGCACACAGCGACATTACAGACTGTAAAAGTTACCCAAAACAAACCGTTAGCAGGTGATAATCTTGACAGCTAATGAAAAGAAGCTAGCGGAGCTAATGTTAGCTAGCAGGCTAACGTTTTACACACACCGGAAACAGATTAACGCGTAATTTAACAATCGTAGAAACGTGCACACAAGCTAAACAAGTATTTAAGAAGCTTTTGTGTCCGTCAGTTTCATTAGTCACCTGTTAATATGTTCCCAATATGCAGAAAAAAATACACTTCGCTCTTCTTTGAGCTAAGGTTACTAGCAGTGTTGTTGTAATGCTGAGCTTCTTCTGTTTACCAAACCACCGCACGGCTTCTGTCGCCACCTACTGGCCTGTATGTGTCATGACAGGGACATGACGTTCATTTAATTTAAAGAGTATTTTTCTTCTCCAAATCAGGGTTTTAGCTAAAAAAAATGATCACACCGTATTTTATCAAATTTTCCTTTCTACATTTCAGTTTATATTTTATTATTTTTATCCCAGTCTACCTCAGTACTATATGTTTACTTGCAATATTGTCCCGTGTATTACTATCATTATAATCTTGGAAGTTCATTCCAGGAAAGGAAAATAAAATTACTTTCTGTTTAAAACAGATATATTGCACACATTTTAATAGTATTTTTCTATATTTTCACTGTGAATTTTTTTACATTTTATATTTATGTTTTAAAGTATCACTTTTTCTTTTTATGCTTATTGTTGTTCAACAAGGCAAAGTCTTTTCAAGTCAATTTCGACCTGCACAACAAAACATGTTTCTACAAAACATTCAAACTGCTCCCATAAAACAATACTCACGTTTTATGTCAAATAATTCTGCGTTAGACATTCTCAGTTAGTTCAGAGACTTTATTTGAACGTGTGTGAGCACAGAAATACACATTACAGTAACAGCCATGTTATTAATGTTGTTATAGATCCTCTTTGAGGAAAACTGCATTTCTTCTCTGTCCCTCCGGGCACTAACAGCACAAAACATTTCAACTCTTTCTGAAAACGGGCTAAAGACCAAACAGACAATAAAAACGGTCGATGCGTCTGTTAAATCATCAGTGGTGAATATATTTTCCATATAAAAACAGAATCCTAAAGGCATTTGTTTTGTTTGTTCCATAATACTTAATGTACACATCGTTATCTGCCCATTCCCTCCCATCTCAGTAAATAAAGCCAGAGGATAGTATCATGATTTAAGTAAAATAATTACAATCGAGAAAAAAAAATGAAGAGAAATATGAAATGAAAAAGAAGTAAAATGTGGCATAGTAATAGAATCAGGGCTACCAGCAGAGAGACAGAGCTATGTGCTAGACACAGTGGTCATAGTGGTTACAAGTCACCCAGTAGCTTTCACCGTCCAAGGATAAGGATACAAGGAAAGGAGGCGAGACGTTTGATTTACATCGAAAAGTCAACGCAAAAAACGCTAAATTCCGTCATAAATATGTCTGTAAAATCTACATTTATAGACAGAAGATAAGTGACGGCTTCCTTATTCTTATCCAAGGACAGAGAAAAGACACATAGACTGTAAAAATAATATATATATAAAACGAATAGCTTTATAGAGTTTTGCTCAAACATACTTTGGTGGGAAATACAGAAAGCATTATATACAGCAATAATTAACAATCTGTCAGAGTGTGTGTGTGTGTGTGTGTTTGGTTTCCTGTTGCCATCTGAGTAAAGTTTGGTCACAAAATAAAGATGAAAGCCTGTGAAGGTGGAGAGGAAATATGCCCCTTGATTTGGTTTATTGTTCTAACGCATGTGAGTTCACATCAGTGCAATATATGTGTGTGTGTATAGTCACTCCTTACTGCGGCTAGCTGTTGCAGGGATTCAGTTTTAGCAATTTAGAGGAAAAGAGCTGCGGGGGGGGGGTTCTCTTTTAATCGCATGTTTAATATTTTAAAATATTGTCTTTCAAGTCAGTGAGGGTTGTTGTAGCACCAGAGGGTCTTATTGTGAGATGTACAGAGAGCACGGGCGTATGAAGCATGAAACATGCGGACTGCAAACTATTTAAATCAACTTGTGGAGAATTGCAACTTGCTTAAAAGAATAAAAATGAAGACAGTGGACCTTAATTTGGCTTATTTTTTTTGATATTTCTCACCTGAAAATATATTTATGTTCTTAGAAAGTCAAATCAAATGAGCAAAGATGGAAATTATAAAGAGGATATTGGAAAAAGCTTATTGTTATTTTCTGCCCTAAAAGTTGCTGTTGGTCTGGTATCTGATTTAAAATGTTCAGTATTGACTGAACAAGTTGTGTTCCACCACTAATTTGCTTGTAAATTTATCAACTCTCTCTATTCTTTACAATTTTCTCTCGTGCGTCTGATGCTTTACATAGAAAATGAGGTAAATTCTGTACATCAGCTTGACAAAAAGTTGCACGTAGCACACTGATAGCTCACTTAAATGCTTTTAAGCAGGTTATTTGATTTCCGTACCTTTATGAAATGATTAATTTCTGCAGCTTTTAACGTGACACAATCTGTGACATCACCGCAGTAAAAGTGGTCGTAGCCGGCAGTAAATGCAAAAAGAAGAAAAGCTTCATGGCGCCCGCTACGCTGAAAAATTCGTGTTTTGAACCCGAATCAGGTGATTCTGCTTCAGTTAGATCAGCTCACAAAAGTTAAGACCTTTAGATTCAACCAATTCTCAAACACACCAAAGCTGGACTCAACCGTCTGAGCCGATCACCTGAAGCAGACGTCCGGCCCTGATGTGTAAGCGGTGCAGTGCCAAACCAGAGCGCCACTCTCCGAGGTAGCCGAGAATGACTCTCGCCACAAACCGACACAAAATACAGAAGACAAGACACAAAATAAACACTTAAACAATAGCACCATTGTCAGTGATAATCTAGAGGAGAGCGATGGAGCTCTGCTCTTTCCATTTCCTCACTCAAACTCTCGTTTGTTTTTCTTTTTGTAACAAGCCATTCGTTCCTAAAAGGGATCAAAATCTCTAAAAAAAACGGAGTCGATGTCGTTCGACTCGATTCTTGAGAGAAGCAGGAGCGGGGCTCGTTTTCAGTCAATGTTCTTTTTATAGATTTCTTTATAAATCATCTCATCCTCCGTCATCAGCACCTTTTCCTTTGAGGTGTTTATATGTCACCTCCATCCCTCCGCTCCTCCTCCTACTACAAGATCTTGCTGCAGACTTGGCAGCGGCTGACTCTGGAGCGCTCCTGGCCTCCCTTCAGGGTCTCCTGCGCTGGCGAGTAGACGAACTCCTGGCTGGGCTCCACGGTGGTGAGCCAGAAGCTGTACTCGTTGGCGAAGAAGTGGCAGCTGCCCTTGGCCCCGTTGCACTCGATGAACGGCGTCGCGCGGAAATCCTCCAGGCAGGAGCCGGGAGACTGCAGGGACTGACCGCCGCCCTCAGCGCCGGCTGCCGTGTGCTGCACAGGAGAGGAGGAAGGTTACGTCTTTATTTGAGTCTGAGCTGAAGGATTTTCCGGTGAACCTGCTTGATTTCATCGGATTTTGCGCAGAACCCTACATTTTATTTGGAGGCCTTAAAACGAGAAATTGGTTTGTTAGTCTTGAGTTTACCATGAGGAAGGAGTATCCTATCCAGAGACTCCTCCAGCCGGGAGGACAGGTGGGGATGGCCATGTCCTGACTGTGGACCGCCACAGGTTGAGACGGAGCCTCACACACAGAACACCTGGATTGTTCATTGCAAGAGGAGAGAGAGATTCATGTAATATACACACAGGTGTGGTACATTTACTTGTGACGCGAGGGGTCCCAACCGGGTGCCAGTACCTGCTGATGTAAGGTTGTATCTGCTGCTCGACCACAGGCATCATGGGTATGGGTGCGGTTGTGGAGAGCCAGTAGGATTTGTCGTTGCGGCTGGCGTAGTAGCAGACCTCGTTGGGGGAGCAGTAGAGGAAGGGGATGGTGCTGAACCTGGGGAGGCAGGACCCTGGCTGACCTGGAGACACAAAGAGAGAGAGGGGGGTGACTCTAATATTCAGTTGTCGGGTAGAAGTATGGGCAAGAAAATCAAAAAATCTGGTTCTTTGCAACGGATTGGATCTGATACAACATGCTATCTTTAAAAACGTCTTACTCTTGAGCTAAGCTCTGCCGGAGTTTTGCATCTTTGTCTCAGCAGGTCATAAATTAAGATAGATGAAGACTGAATAAAAAGTGTTTTTCCGTACCGAGGTCCTGGTTGTGTGCTTTCTCCTGTCCCTCCACGAACAGCAGGCTGTATCCGTCCCACAGCGTGGCCATGCCCTGAGGACACATGGGGACCTGGGCGTTCTGGCTGTGCTTCACCAGAGTGTAGCCGATGCTGGAACTGCGGCCGATGCCGCCGGGAGAGCCGGGACGACCGACTGCACCGGTGGGACCTGAAGGAGAGGAAACGAGGAGAAAGTAGACCCAATATGTTTTATTTAATACTATTTTTTAATAATGTAATAGTAATGTCCCATTTCATATGAGGTGAGACGTAACAATGTCAGAAGTCTGATTACTTCTTCTATTCGTCACAATCATTATTACTACTATAAAATAATAGAGGATATAATATAAAACAGATGTTATTATGTTTTCTACCAACTTTAAAAGGGAAAATTTGCCACATTTGTCATTTTCTGCTTCAGCATCTGAGACAAAACTGTTAGAAATAAGCTTCATCTCCGACAGACTGCTGACCTTGTTCTCCAGTGGATCCGGGGAAACCGGGGGGTCCGGCGTCGCCGATAGGTCCGGGAAAACCAGGAGATCCGGTCCTGCCAAGTTTACCCACAGGACCGAGATGACCTTTCGGACCTGCAGCAGGAGAGTCCAGACAGCCATTTAGTTTCATGTCTATTTTCATATTTGTTCATTTTCTGTCTCTCTGTGCTGTAAAACACATTAACTGTACTTTAGTCAATCACAACCTTTATATATATATATATATATATATATATATATGTATATGAAATGAGAAGATCGATACAACTCTCATGTATGTCTCAAAGATGAAGCTAGAGCCACCAACTGGTTAGCTTAGCTTAGCATAAACACTGGAAACAGGGGGAAGAACTAGCCTGGCTCTGCACAAAGGCAACAAAAAAGCTCACTGATGAACACGTTACATCTCATTTGTAGATTTCTTTTAACCTTTCGACAGAGCTAGGCTAATCTATTATGCCTGTTTTTAGCCTTTATGCTAAGTTAAGCTAACAGTCCTCATATCTAACGCTCAGATATGAGAGTAGAACTGTTGGCGCATTTCACACAATACCCCACCATTCCTTTAAATACCACCAAAAATACTAAAACATATGTCTCCTTGAAGCAAAGGTACCGTGATTTAGATAAAAACAGATATTGGCATTAATGATAAAGAGCTATAATAGTAACCAACAGTGTCTTCAACATGCCAGAGATCATTTGAAATGTCACCGCTCACCTGGGCGTCCAGGCATTGCAGGCAGACCAGGTTCTCCGGGGCCACCGGAGCCGCCGGCTCCCCCGGGGAAACCCATTTCTCCGTAGATTCTCGAGGGGGGGAGCACCGGTGGCCGCGCGACTCCTGGGATTCCCTTACGACCTTGACGGCCTGGAGAGCAAGGCACGGAGAGAGACAAGGAGGGAGGACGGGGGAAAGGCGGAGGGAGAACACAGGGTGAATGTGAGGAAATAAAAGGTACCATCACAATCTACTGCTACCTGTGGAAAGACTAAAGTCCTCCTACCTCGTGTTCCCTTGGGTCCTTTGTTACCATAATAACCAGGGTCACCGGGGAAACCGGTGAGACCAGGACTTCCGCTGTAGCCGGTCTCACCTCGTCCTCCTGAAACGCAAGGACACAATGTTGTACTTTATTTCTTAACACAAAGAAATACAACGTTTTCTTGATTTCACACTGTCATAACTTTAGTTTAAAGGCGGTTTGGGGCCCCAATTCACCTTTGAAGTTGGAGCTGCCGGGGAGTCCGGGGCCTCCGGGGATGCCTGGGTCTCCTTTCCTGCCGGGGGAGCCAGGGAAGCCCGGGAGCCCAGAGTCTCCTCTGTCTCCCTGGGCTGTGCCTGGACCAGGCGGGCCGGGGGGACCTGAAGGACCTTGGCGACCTGGAGGAGAGAGGAGGGGAGAGGGTTAGGAGGGGAGGAGAGGTAATAAGGAAAGGTAAGGAAACAGGAGAGGAAATTGGGTTAAGAGAAAGAAAGGAAATGACAGGATAGGAAACTAAAAGGGAAGGAAAGGAAAGAAAACGAGGTTGAGAAAAAGGGAAAGTAACAGTAAGAAAAGGACATTGGACTGAGGAAATGTATTTACCATAATCTCCGTCCAGTCCAGGGAGACCGGGGTCTCCAGAAGGTCCGGGAACATTTGACCCCACAGTGGGACCAGGAGGTCCAGGCAGACCAGGGAACCCTACTCGTCCAGGACCACCTGACACAAAAACAAACCCGCAGTCCTTACTTTGATGCCGTATCATTAAATATATACTCAGTGAGCATTTTCAAACTTCCTTCATCTCACCTGAATCTCCTCTCTCTCCCTTCGGTCCGGAGTAGCCTGGACCTCCTGGATAGGAGACGCCTCTCTCCCCCTTAAATCCTGGAGCACCGGGGGAACCTGGGCGACCTCCCGCATTCCCACCTGGATCCACAGACAACACAACCTTCAACAGCAGCTCATCTTCAACATTGTGAATGGTTCAATTGTGGATGTATAATCTTGAAATTAGAGTTTCTCAAACTTCTCAGACCATGTATTCCGATACCAAACCAAACCCTCAACTGCAGAGCCACTTGGTCTCTGTAAAGCTGTATGTTTTTGTGAGTTTGACTCTGTCTCAAGCTTCTTGAGGTCCGTCGCTGCAAACCTCATGTTGTTTTAAAGATACTGTGGTCAGATAGACTTGAGCAAGTGCATGTTCTACATCCTGGTCTCCAGAGTTGATCCATTTGTTTGAAATGGATCAACTCTCTTCTGACTCTGTCAAAGTTCCACATAAACTGCCCCGGACCACTAGAAGTATGACTCAGGTCCTTGCCTGGGGTTCCAGGGAGGCCTTTAGGTCCACCAAGGCCATTAAGTCCGTCCAAACCAGAGGATCCGGGCAAACCTGTAAAAACACAACAGAGTGTTTGTCTACAGAACCTGCTCGTATTCTTCCTTCGTCGTGTTAACTCGTCTCACGTGGAAACAAAAAGTTCATATTTCTCTCACCTTTGGCGCCAGGACCTGCAGGACCTCCAGGCAAACCAGGAGTCCCGTCTTCTCCTCTTCTTCCTGGGTAGCCGGGCTGGCCCTTGGGCCCGGGGAAACCATGGGAGCCTGCAGTGGAGACGGGGGCAAATGTGTTACTGTCTGAGTCTGGCTCTCTCTGTCTGGTGTCTTGAAGGAGGTGAAGCGGCCTCTCTCACCCATTATTCCAGGCCGCCCTCCTTCACCAGGACCTCCCTTCGCTCCGGGGAAACCTGGACCTCCCGGAAAGCCATTGTCACCGGGGGCGCCATCGATGGCGCGGCCACCTGAAGAGAGATCAGATGTTGGATATCAGATGTTTTTAAAGTGGTGGGAAAAACATCTGGTAGAACAGGGGATGAATAACACCAGACGTCAACACACAAGCGTGAATCAGTTTAAAATAACAAACAAAAACGGCCATTTTTTCTGTTTTATAATGTAATCAAAATACATAACCGGTGTCTAAAGTTAAGAGCACTTTGAAGGAGCAACTGTTGGACGTTCCAGAGGAAAGGTACGGTGTGGTTGTGGTGAGTCTTACCTGGGAAACCTGACTCTCCTGGCTGGCCTTTAGCTCCTGGACCTCCAGGATAACCATAACTTTCTCCGGGTGCACCTGAACATGTGAGTCAAACGATGGATCTATGAATCCATAAACAGATGTGATAGATATTTTTTTGGGGGTTTGCGTGATATTTACACTCACCTTTTCCACCGGAACGACCAAACTCTCCAGGGTTGCCAGGAAAACCAGGCGCACCGTCATCGCCCTGAAAGAAGGCGTCAGAACTTGAGTCTCGCTGGTTGAACTTGTTGCATGTTTACATTTTGTGAGTGTGTTTTTCATTGTGTTTTTTTACCCGTGGTCCTGACATGCCGGGGAATCCCATGATTCCACCTTCTCCCTTCGGCCCGGGGTAGCCTGGACTTCCCGGCGGCCCGGGGAACCCAGGCTGTCCCGGCTGTCCTTTACTCTGCTCAGCGTATCCGGGAAGTCCAGGCAGACCCTGACGACCAGGCTGACCTGGCAGACCCTTGTCACCTGAAGATTTGATCAGATTATGTGCTTTGTTGGTTTTACTGATACAGTCTGTGGCTCAGTTGTGAATACAGTAAACAGTAGTGTTACCTCTGGGTCCGGGGAAGCCAGGAAGGCCGCTGCCTCCAGGTGTTCCGGGTTCACCTCTTTCCGCAAACTCTTGTCGATGAGGAGGAGCGGGCAAACCGGGGAGACCGGTGTATCCTCTCTCCCCTACAGAAGTAAAAACACATTGATGTTAGCGTCAACGAAAGAGCACCAGGTTTTCTTTAAAAAAATCTAAAAATTCAGACGGTGATTGGTCACATAATGCGTGACGAACGCTTCCGTCAAGAAAAACTAAGCTTAACATTTTGATATTTCATCAAAATCACTTCATGTCTCGTCATCGCCTCGTCTTAGTCTAAGAAAAGCTTGCTTAATTGCTCAGAGTTTTACTAAAGGAACACTGGTTGTTTCCTGTTCTGGACACTCTACCTTTCGGTCCGGGGAATCCGGGACCGCCGGGGAGTCCGTCTCTTCCGGGGCCTGCAGCCCCTCCTTTCGCTCCAGGAAACCCTGGGCTTCCTGGTCGACCTGGTAGTCCGGGGAAACCCGTCAGTCCTGGGAAACCTCGTTCACCTGTGGAAAGAGACGCAGAATCAAAATGTTGCTGTGACAGCGAGGAGACGTTAGAACATTAACTGTGGTGATAAACAGTAGCTCCGGCTAACCCTTCCTTCCTGGGATTCCTGGGATTCCGTCTCTAGTTCCTGGTCCTGGAGGTCCAGGGGGTCCCCTAGACCCTGGTGATCCAGGGGTGCCGGGCTGTCCTGGGGTTCCCTTCATTCCTGCTGGCCCCGGGAAACCTGGGTCTCCTCTTTCCCCTTTTCGACCGGGGAAACCTGGCGGAGGACGGATGATGACGGGACACGAGACGGACAAAAGAAAGACGGAGAGCTTTAGTGAGACACGGGTCCTGATCTACATTATAAATGGACACATCTATGTGAAAAAAACTGCATCAATAACATAATAAAATGAAAATATAAACATAAATTCACTTATTCAGACATAAAACTCACTAAAAGCCAACAAATATAAACTTACCTTTTTTTAAAATAATAAATTAACTTACCTTCAACACAATTCATTTATTAATAAATATAGCAATTTATAAATTTATAAATTTATTTTTATTCTTAACACACATATGTTGCTCTACATTGTTTCATTGCTTTGGTTAGGCTGCAATTGCACTTGAACAGATACGAGCACGTCGTGGCTACTTGCACAACATGCAGTGATTTAAATGTTTAAACGTGTGCCAGATCATATCTTTAATATACTGAAATATTACATCGGATATATTTTAAAACTCAAGTGCAATTCCAGACTGAATTAGCGAAGTTTAACCGCCTAAAAGTTTGTTTGTCCGACAGCATAGCGCACTACCACTACTGTTAAAAAGAGAACTCATTTTCATCACATCCATACAGCTACATTAGATTGTCATGACGTGTCACAAATCTGGGACAATGCAGAGATGAGTTGAAAATTAAAAGTCCTTTTTTTAAGGGTGAAGAAGAAATGCCTCTAATATTGTTAGATAGCACTTTAGCCCAAATCTTTAGTAGCCACACGAGCCTATTGAAGCGGTAAACACAATCAGGTTACACTTCAAGGTGTACTTGAACTACGAGCGTTAGTGCTGGCTGCGGAAATAAAACAAAAAACATCAACTGTCACATTTCTTGAGAACTTTCTGATTCTGAATCTCTCACAGCTAAAATGTCCATCTGAAGCCATTTATCTGACCATTAATCAAGCAGTAAAATTGTATTTTTTGTCGAATCAGCTGTCCTTCAGTCGGGTGTGATACATTAATTTCAATGCAAAATGTTCATTTTTGAAGAAAACATGGAAAAAATAGAACAAAAATGTAGGTTATTATCATTTCTTCCCTCTCCCTCGGCAAAAAACACAAATTGCACTCGGCTGCAAAACGTAACATAAGCAAAATATCTTTTGTGGATTGAGACAGGGTGAGCAGCTGGTCACACCCCACTGACGCCAACATGAATCTATGGAGATGGACATTTTTTTGCTGCACAGGTGAGAAATGGAGAGCGAGCAGACACTGTGAGGAGCGTTGCAGTGAAAGCGTTTGGTCTAGTGCACGAACAGCAGGAGGAGGACGGAGGGATGGAGAGCAAAGTGTGGACGGGTGGACGGGTGAGTGGTGGAGAGAGGGTGTCTCACCTTGGCAGCCTATAACGGAGTGACCCAACACCAAGAAAATGATGGAGGGATGATGAGAGGATGGATGGAGATAATGGTGGTGGTGTGAAGAAAAGGAGGGAGGAAATGAGGAGGAAACAAAGAGAAATACAAAACAGGAAGAGAGGACATTCTTTTGATGCAGAGTTTAAATAAACAACTGGAACAAAACAGGCAACTGGTGTGTGATTCGTCAACGGAGGATTGTGAAAGAAATACAGTGAAAAAGGGTAAAAGTGAAAAGAACGAGGAGTGAGAGACAACAGCCAAGATCTAAACTAAATATACGTTTTCTTCTATAAATCATGCTAGAAATGACTCTAGACAGACAAGAATACAATGTCCTGCAAAGTTAAACAGAGGTCTGGTGAGACATGGACAGAGTTACTGGACCTTTCTCCCCTCACCTGGTGATCCGCTCAGTCCGCTGCCGCCAGGAGCTCCGGGCCGACCGGGGATGCCGAAAGTCGGCTCACCTGAAAGGCCGGGAAGGCCGGGGATACCGGGAAACCCGTCAACGCCGCGCTCTCCCTTCAGCCCAGGGACACCGAAGCGTCCGTCACCACCTGACGGAGGAGGAGAGACAATTACAGCTGCTGCTGTTTCTTCTTATCCTACTACGACTTCTGCTGCCAGTACAACTACTAGTACTACTCCTAATACAGCTACAGCCTGTTAGGTACAGCTATCTGTTACTAATACAACAGTCCTGCAATAAATCCTCCCTTTATGGAGATTATGATCTTCACTTTTAACTGTTTTAAAAGGGTGGTCATTCAACTGTAACTGTCATTTTGGAGGATGTAGTTTCTGCTTTGAAGTAGCCTGCCCTCACTGATATAAATGGGGTGGACTAAAAAACAGAAACGCCTGATTTAACACTTGTGGATCCCTCTAATTTTAACCCTTTAAATGCAAGATTGTCTCTGTCTGAGACCCACCAGGTGATCCAGGTCCTCCCGGTGTCCCGGGCGGGCCCTTGTCTCCAGGGGTTCCTGGTAAACCGTTCTGTCCGGGGCCACCGGGTGTGGCTCCCAGTACCTCTCCGGGCTGACCTTTGGCTCCAGGACGCCCTGGAACACCATCCTTCGCCCTGCCTCCGTCAAAACTCTGTCCTGGAGAACCTGGAAGTCCAGGATCCCCTCTGGGTCCGGGGAAACCTGTTTGGAGGAGAGGGTAGAGGAAAGGTTAGAGGTGATGGATTGAAGGCAGAATCCCTTTCATTCGACCTGGATGACAAATAGTTCAGAGACCACGCTGGTTCACCTTGTGGTCCAGGTCGGCCTCCAGAACCTGGGTCTCCACTCTCTCCTTTGCCACCGTCAAACCCGGGACGTCCCATGTTTCCTGGGAAACCTGGCTCACCTTTAAGACCTGACGGGCGCAAACGGGTACGACTTCAATTATGAGGATGTTTTATTGAGTTTATTTATAAGAAATAGAAGTGAATTGAATTGTTAGCATGAAGTAAATCAACGCTTTTCACGTTACAATATGTTACAAGTGGCATAAATTGACACTAATCTATTCTTAAGAACATAAAACATGAAATAAAAAAGCTCATAAATCTTATTTTAAGAGAAAAACATTTGAAGCACAATGACATTCCTTCTTAAAATGAGACATACAAAGACAGAAGCACTTTGTTGAATCGTACCTGGTCGTCCAGGTCCACCGGGGTAACCGGGGTCTCCACCCTCGCCGGGTATGGAGCAAGGTAACACTGTGCCTGGTAGCAGTCACACGCAGGTTAGCAATCACACTTTAAACACTCTGACAGACACATACAGTGACTACAAGCGGCTACATCTACGTGCCCATTATGCTAAGCTAGAGCGGGCAAAACAACACTAAATGTAATACATGCTGAGGAACAATGAGAATGCTAAACACAATAGTTCTTTAACATCATTTCTCAAACAGTAAATTCTTGTGAATATCTTGATTGTCTGTCGCCTCCATTCACCCCAAATGTTCATTTAGGTTAATCCAAGTTGAATCATGGGTATTATTGTTGTTGTTGTTATGTGTGTTGTATTTTGAATGCAGTTAGTAGCAAAATTCATCACAATTAAGAGCGGTTAAAAAATAAATGAGAGCATGATGGATAAACAATTAAGAGTTCAAAGCTATGATTTAAATTTGGTGTTCTATTATTTCCATATATTCTCCCCAAAAAAGCACGTAGCGGAGGCAGGGCTTGAAAACATGCGGCAGGTTTCAGCAGCTTTGATCGGAGGAAGAGGAGAGTAAACTGTCGCGTGTCTCTGCCTGAAATGTGACCGTCAACCGGCGGCTGACTCGGCCGGAGTGGAGTCCCTGAGGTTGCAAAGGACTACATTTCCCACAGTGGTCAGTTCAAATATTTGCCATCATCAGAGACTTCTCTATGAGTGACGTTCGCCAGGCATCATCTAATGGTAACGTTTGGTGAATTTAGGAGAAATCGACTAATTCTAATAAACAGAGCAGTCTCTAGCAGGCTCTTTGGTTCAAAGTTATCAAAAGCAACATCTGCAGAGGAAAGGAGAGCTTGTCTGCACGTCTACCAAAAAGCTGTAAATTCTGTTCCCCCCGGACTCGTTACTCTGGCTGGTGGATGAAAAAGTTAGTTACCCACCCGTTCCCTCTCCGGCGTCATTAACCCCTGCACAGCTGTTTTCACCTGGACAGATACACATGCACAAGGAAGAGAGAGAGAGAGAGAGAGAGAGAGAGAGAGAGAGAGAGAGAGAGA
>NW_022280041.1:1874580-1874754 GCF_004355925.1 Anarrhichthys ocellatus | reverse complement strand
AGAGAGAGAGAGAGAGAGAGAGAGAGAGAGAGAGAGAGAGAGAGAGAGAGAGAGAGAGAGAGAGAGAGAGAGAGAGAGAGAGAGAGAGAGAGAGAGAGAGAGAGAGAGAGAGAGAGAGAGACAGAGCGAGAGAGAGAGAGAGAGAGTGAGAGAGAGAGAGAGAGAGAGAGAGAG
>NW_022280041.1:1873918-1874480 GCF_004355925.1 Anarrhichthys ocellatus | reverse complement strand
GAGAGAGAGAGAGAGAGAGAGAGAGAGAGAGAGAGAGAGAGAGAGAGAGAGAGAGAGAGAGAGAGAGAGAGAGAGAGAGAGAGAGAGAGAGAGAGAGAGAGAGAGAGAGAGAGCGAGAGAGAGAGAGACAGAGACAGAGAGAGCGAGAGAGAGCGAGAGAGAGAGAGAGAGAGACAGAGACAGAGAGAGCGAGAGAGAGAGAGAGAGAGAGAGAGTGAGAGAGAGAGAGAGAGACAGAGACAGAGAGAGAGAGAGTGAGAGAGAGAGAGAGAGACAGAGACAGAGAGAGAGCGAGAGAGAGAGAGGAGATGGCAGCATACAAAGCCAGTCAGGGTCATTTGCATGCGCCAATAAAGCAATTAAATCTTTTTTTTTCATCAAACAGATATCAGCAAATCAGCAATAACTTCCATTCAATTAATTCAAGGCTCATTCAGTTAAGGCAAAATGCATATTGAAATGCTTGCTTGAATGTAGAAATGCTTAAGAATAGGTTATTCCACTCAATAATGAGAAGAGAGAGAGAGAGAGAGAGAGAGAGAGAGAGAGAGAGAGAGAGAGA
>NW_022280041.1:1863761-1873908 GCF_004355925.1 Anarrhichthys ocellatus | reverse complement strand
GAGAGAGAGAGAGAGAGAGAGAGAGAGAGAGAGAGAGAGAGAGAGAGGGAGAGAGAGAGAGACTCTTCTCTCCGCTCATGTGAGTGACAATAACCTTCATATTATAAGAGCAAAATGAATGAGTTGCTGAGCATTAGCGTCATGGTATGAGAGCACCATGAGTGGCCCAGCTGCTGCTGAGGACTTTGTGTCGTTTGGTCTCAGAGGAGAAGAAGAACCGGATTAAAGGAAGTCTAACGGAGGCTGCTGGTGTCATTCAGCGTTGTGAGCTAATCTAGGTCTAGTTTACATCGATCACAATCATTTTAGATGAAGTGTTATAGTTATTAATTCATCTTTGGGTCATTGATTCTTTTGTTTTGTTGCTTGTTTTTACAGACTGTTGAACCCAGTTTGATTTTGACTTTTGTTCCAGTTAATAAAAATGTTAATCACATAAACCTGTCTGGCTCTACATGTCTCAAAGTAATAGTCCAAATCAGCCAGCTGTTGCAAACATTTATTTTAATGTTCGTCACTGATATTGTGTCTTTTAAACAACATTTAGCTTGGTGGGTTATTGCGGTCTTGTAATGACACCAGCATCATCCTTTCAAAGAGCAACCAAATCCAACTTATTTGAATTATTACCTGATTTGAGAATCACATTTTGACCGAGTGAATAAAATCCTCTGAGACTAAAGAAGCACAGGAGCTGTCGCGCAATCAGCAATTAAAAATCTCATCAGTGTGGGTCACTGAGTCAGCAAAGGAAGCAGGTCATGGATTTGAGATTATTGGCTGCAGAAGAAGTGTACAAGCACATTAATGGAGAACCATTAATCAGGTAGTTAACTGCAGCAGCCGAGGCATGAAGGTGCGGGGAGAGAAAGTCTAACATGTCGTCCCTTCAGGTCCGTGTGGCTGCTTCAGCGAGGAGCCGTTTGTCCCCGAAAAACGTCCTCTACTGGATGCTATGGTAACTACAGAACACTGATTGGATGGGATGGAGGTATGGTCGGGTGTTTTCACCCTGTGGGGAGAATAAGTCATTACATCCACACACACACACGCTCCTCCTCGGCATCACTTACCTTTCGGTCCGGGTAAACCCGGTTGCCCCGGCAGCCCATAAATACCGGGGTCTCCAGGCTCTCCGCGAAAGCCGGGCGTGCCGGCGTAGCCGATACCGGGCTCGCCGGGGCCGCCGGGACGACCCTTTGTCCCAGGGAACCCTGGGAAACCTTTCTCTCCAATTGTGCCGTAGCCGCCGTCACCCTGCAGAGGAAAAGCAAAGAAGAAGGTTGTTTTAAAATCTTTATTTGTTTACCTTCTTTTAAGAACTTGCTCAAATCTTATATATTGATGTGAATACTGTGTGTTGAAGCACTCACCGGGGGTCCGGGGGATCCGGGGAAGCCAGGCACTCCGTCTCTGCCGGGTGTTCCAGTTTCACCATTAGGTCCTCTGGGTCCAGTGTCGCCGAGCTCTCCTTTCACCCCGAAACCCTGGTTGGGGTAGTAAGACGTCCCCTTCTCTCCCTTACGACCAAAGTAGCCGCTGTCACCAGAACGACCCTGCAGGAGGATGGAAATGATGGACGCTCGTGGGACTTGGCTTTACAACAAATAATGTGTGGATGCAAAGTGGGACGGAAGCTGTCAACAAAAGAAAAATACTAAAAATACAAACTTACAGGAGGTCCCTGGATGCCATTGAAGCCAGGTGAGCCGCCGTCACCATGCTCCCCCTTTCGTCCAGCGAAGCCGGGGTTGCCGTTGACTCCTGGGGCTCCAGCTAACCCGGGATACCCCGAGGTGCCTCCTCCGAAGCATTTACAGTCACCGGGATCACCTGGAGGACGAGGGAAACGGGACAACGAGGTTGTGAAGTGGCTTGAAACGGCTAATTCACACTGGCAGGAAATGTCCCCGAACATTTCAGGGACGGACTGTGAAAGGGACTTAAATGCAAGACGTGTTTCTTCAGGGATTGGTCAAAGAAGAGCAGCGATGCTTACCTCTGTAGCCATCCTGTCCTCTTTCACCCGGCTCTCCTCTGGAACCAGGAGGTCCAGGCTCTCCAGGGAGAGTATTGGGGGCACCACCTGCAAGAACACACACACACACACACACACACACACACACACACACACACACAATTAGAGGTTAAAATGGTAAATAAGCCACAAAGTATAGTCACAAACAAACATACACACGACATTGTTTTTAGATTTCACACTGTTTGAACTTGAGCTGCACTGCACTGACTGATATAAGATGTGAAAATAATGATATCTTATTATTACTTACTTATTTTTATATGCACTTAAACATTGAATGTGTTAGATTGAAACCAGCACAGTGCGAGTGCAGCTCGGTGTCAGTGTGGAATCAGGATTAGTCTCTTTGGTCAGCGAGTAAAATGAAAGAGTTCAGCAGCTGTTGCAAGACGACAGATGCTTACGTAAAAAAAATAAATAAATAAAAAGCATTAACTTGTTTATATCGTACTAAAATATAAAACAGCATTGTACTTGAACATATTCAGTGATTTCACATCGACTATAATGGCCGTGAAGAGCTACTTGCCACAAGCAGCATGCATAGTGTGTTGCAGTTTAGCACCGACACAAACAAAGGAGACAAACTGCCAACAAATAAACATTTGTGATATTATCTGAGAGTGGAAGTTCACTCTGGAGTTTTGTGGTGAAGAGAATCTGAGGTCGAGGACGGAGGTAATAACCCTGTCTAGGTTCAAGGATGACGAATCATTGGTGCGTAAACCTTTGAGCTGAGACTCTCTCACCACCAAATACATGTAGTTATAGTTTATCAAGTGATTAAAGGAGTCTGTATGAGCTACTGATCCATGTTCAGTGTTTTAACTACAGTAGACAGGAGTACCAGCACGGAGCAAAGCTATGACCTGCTGTGGACGTATTTTAGACACCTAAAACAATCACTGTCAGTCTAATTGTACGCTATATTTAGAATATGTTCAACGCTTTATCGAAGCTGTTATCTACGCCACCAGACTCCGCTGACAAAAACCTCGCAGAACGTGGTCGCAGGTCTACCGCTGCCTCAATCGGTTAGTTTGTTTGTGTTGTTGAGTGACTTTTGTGAATCCAAACTTACCATTTAAAACACAAAAAGTCAAACAACTACACAAACAAACTAAGCGATCGAGACACCTGTAACCCCGTGTTCTGCGAGGTTTTGTCAATGGAGTCCGGTGGCTTTGACGAGAGCGTAGATGAATATAATAGCTTCAGTTCTAAGCGGTGAGAATACTATAAATATAGCGTACACTTAAACCGATTTTCTTTTGGTGTCTTTTTGTTTCTCCAAACTCCATCTACTGTAGGATGCACTGACTTCCAAACATCCACACTGTCCCTTTAGACTATGTCCTAGAGATGAAATGTTCCCAACAAACAGCTCATCATTCTTATTGCTCTCATTTTCTTTCTGTTTGTGTCCCTCATTTTTTTTTTTGTCTTCCTTCGTTTGACCCGTTTGTGCCGATAAAATAAAATCCCTGTTTGCAAACAACGCTGCCGCCATGCATCGATGTCCATGTAAAATCAGTGAATTGCGCGGCAGCAGGGCGACACCTTCTGGCCAAAGAGGAGAAAAGCAGCTTGGAGAAGAGAGGCCCTCCCATCCAAGTCTGAAGAATGGCCTTCACTCTTCTCAACTATACTTACCACCGCACCCTCCACAGAGTATAGCGTTAAATAAAAAAAAAGCTTTTTGGCAGTTAGATACTGCCGGCTGAAAGTTGTGTTTTGTTTGTTTTGACTTTTCCCTTTGGCGGGCTGAATATTGCCATGGTGGTGATGGCAATATGGCCGCGTTTAGGATACCTGCCTTTGGGCCCGGACCACTCAGGATAGATGATGCAGGGTTCAACGGCAAAGCCTTGGAGGACAGTTAAATCAGTCAGCCATGATGCTTTAAAGTCTCTTTCTATCTTGTCTTATACTTTAAGAGGTAAACTGGCTTTTATGGCTGGTAAAAAAACAAATTGAATTATTTTAGCTCCTTTCATGTGAGGAATCCACCTCACAGTGCTTTGTCACAGTCAAATAAACAGCAGACAACATAAACAGGATGTAAAATAAAAAAGGGAAGTTTAAAATAGTTGATTTCATTGTGATTGGGAGTCTTCTCATCTCTCAAACAAGCCAATCCTTATCACGACCACCTGTGGAGGGAGAGCTTTGATTAGTCGTTTGTGAACGTACTCGTAGGGCCCTGAGGTCCAGTAGTGCCGGGGGGTCCGGGGGGTCCAGGGTTGCCGGGGCTTCCTTCGGAGCCGTAGCCTGGTAAGCCTGGGTTACCTTTCTCTCCCTTTGGGCCGGAGGTCCCGGGAAAACCTGGGGATCCGGAACCACCTGCACGTGAGGACAGATTTGGGTTAATTTGAGCTATATTTTATAAAAATAAACCCATTGCATCTCTGCGTAGAAGAGCCTACCTGTGCCATAACCACCAACTCCTGGTTGGCCTGGTGGTCCTGCGTATCCTGGGAATCCCTGGTCACCGGGGGCTCCGGGCAGGCCATGGAGACCCGGGTCACCTGTTAGTCCTACAGCCAATCAGAGAAGAGACGCTCAACACGGGACACTTGCACATATTAAACAATAACTCACAGTAAACCTGTGGTTGATCTATTAAACTATTAGTTTAGGTTTGTGTGTTACCTTGAACAGCAGTGCCCTCACCACTAACGTAAGCAGGAGGTCCTGGTGCTCCGGGGTCTCCCTGGTCTCCCTGTTAGACAAGTTCAGGACAAAATACCACATAAGCGGGATAAAAAAATATTTAGAGATACTAAGTCATTATTTTGAGATACTATGACATTATTATGAGATACTATGACATTATTATGAGATAATAAGTCATTATTTAGAGATAATACGTCATTATTTAGAGATAATAAGTCATAATAAGTCGTTATTATGAGATAATAAGTCATTATTTTGAGATAATAATTCATTATTGTGAGATAATAAGTCATTATTGTGAGATAATAAGTCATTATTATGAGATAATGTCATTTAGAGATAATAATATATCTCTTTATCACAAAGCTAAGTTTTCAGTTTTTTTTCTTCTCCTGATAGCTGACTGCTTCCCCAAATTAAAGTAGCCAAGGCAAAAATGAATTTAAGAAACGCTGACGCCATCTGCTGGTGAGAAAAAGGTATCGCAATGCTGTTGTCCCAAATCCATCAAACAAACGGTGTTTATTCTGAGCAGGTGTTCAGTAAGAAACACACACTCGTGTTACCTTTGCTCCTGTGTATCCTGAGGGCCCCGAGAAACCTGCAGTACCTCTGAATCCCTGTCAGGACAAAAAGAAAGAGGTTTACATCATTTTACTGTCGTTGTTTATTTGATTTTAAGTTGATTTTAAGTTTGACTTGTTGTCTTGTTGACTTGTTGACATTGTACTGTTATTCGTTATTTAATGGCAATGTGTGTGTGTGTGTGTGTGTGTGTGTGTGTGTGTGTGTGTATAAAAATATAAAATATTACAAAATCTGGTTTAAATGTACTGGATGATGGTGTTTAATCTGCACTACATGTTGAATGTGTCCTGATACAGGACATAAAGGCTTTCTCCTCCTCCACCTCACCCATTATTTCATCGTTCAGGACACCAACAGATGTACATTTAGTGAGGTACTGTAGTTCAGAACAATTTTGAGGTACTTTCCCATATTCAGAGACTTTCTGCTTCTACTTGTCTCTAGTGAGTAACCCAGAAATACATGAGCTTCCTCTGTGATGCATCTGGTCCTGTAGAAATTGTGTGATGATGAAGTGTCCTGTTACACGATGTGCACGATGTGCAGTGACACCTGTTAGCCAATCAGAAATGAGTATTTTCTGTGTCTAATGTAAAAGTATAACGGCTCATAATATTGAGGTCTCAGCGTTTGAATATTTCAAGGGATCAGTTAACAGAAGCCCACCTGTTGTCCTGGAGGTCCGGGAGGCCCGTTAAAACCAGGAGGACCCTGTTTGGTGGAATCAAAGACGACATCCACCACAGAAGAAGAGGGAAAGGCAAGGTGCATATTTGATAACAGACCTCACCACGCAAGAATAACTAAGGACTCTCCAGTTGTGCAGAGGGATTACACAACAAAATGCACACAATTCTACTTCTAATGTGGTGTCACACAGTCAGCTGTTAGCTCTTACTCTGGCACCGGGGTATCCAGGAATGCCCTTCTCTCCAAGTTCACCACGATAGCCGAAAGGTCCCTGGAATTTAGTAAAAAGAATATGATATATAACATATTATAGGGGGAATATATTGATCTCTCAGCTGTTTCAACAACCTCTCTGATTCTTTCAAGAAGAGTTGTTGCATTCATTTTACAGAAATAGCATTAAAAATGGATGTTTCTGGGAGAAAAAACAACCACTTACAGGTCTGCCAGGACTGCCGGGGAACCCTCTGATCCCTTTTGGGCCAGGCGCACCCTTTGTGAGACAGACGGAGGGAGAACAAAGGTGAACATGAGAAGAGCGTCACTTTGCAGTAAATTAACTCTTAAAACATTCTTTGGATTTAAACTCACCTTTGTACGTCCGTGCAAACTGTAAAAGCCTCACTCAAAAGGCAACAGACAACAACCCGGCTAATCCCAGAGTTAACTCTTGATGGGAATATATTGTGGATCAAGTGGAATGTCTGAGGGATCCGGCGCTCTTCAAGCCCCAGAGAGGGAGCTGTGTGTTGGGCTTAGAACGCGGAGGGACCCAGGGACAACGACTCAGAGTATTTTTGTCTCGATGGTTTTGCAACAAAAGGGATTTCTAATGTTGACAGTAGTGACCTCCGTAGCCTCTCAATCTTTACGTCTACTTTTCACCAATACTGGATTTGATTCCCTGAAGGTTTTTGTCAACGTTGCATTGTCATTGTGTGATCTTAAGGATGCATGTTGGTGCATTCAAGGATGCTTTTGCATTGACACTTTGAGTGCTGGGAACAAAGAACATTAAACAATCATGTCATGAAAAGGATAAACAAAGAGCTTGTAGCAACACATTTAGATGTTGGAGTGTCTTTAAATGCAACAACAAAGACAGCGAGTGTGCTAACAGCTCCATTACATGATGCTGACTAAGAGTCATTTTTCTCTGCAAGTTAATTTGTATACTGTTTTGAACTGAGATGAATACTAATGGCTTTATTGGGAGTTATTGGGCAAAACCATACATGTTGTTCTACAAACGTATCTGGTATTTTTCTGACTTAATGACCAGGAGGAACTTGTAAAGTTTAGGTTGGACGTTGAAGGACACGTGTCTGTATTTGTCCATCTTTGACACAGCGCAGCTCTTAAAAACGTCGACTAGGAGAAGAGTTGCGTTTTCCAACAAACCTGCATTCCTTTGTCTCCTTTGGGAAAACCCACAAACTCCACAACGCCATTGATCATTGGCTGGCCGGGGTCACCGGGCAAGCCCACGTCGCCCTGGATAGCGTGACCAAGGGAAGAGAGAGCCATTTACGCTTATCACCATATCACCAGGGGGGCAGGTGGAGGCGGAGACGACGGGCAGAGATTTTGGGGCGTTTGGGGGAAGTCGAGGGGGAAAGGTGACTGTGGATGAAGCCACTGAAGGGGCTGCTGTGCACAGAGCGGGCGGAGGAGTGAGGAGATAGTGGGGGGATGATGTGAGGCTGGTCGGTACGAAGTTCATTGCTTTAGTTAAACCTTTACCACAATCCAAGTGTCTCTGGAGGCAGAAAGGGAGGGGCCTATAGTTTTGGTTTTAGCCACAAAATTTGATAGAAATGTTTTATTTTCATGTATTTCTGATGATGAAAGCCTTTATTTTGAAAGGTCAGAGGGTTATCTAAGAATCTGCATAAAGACTAGTTTGATTTTTTACCCCTTTGTATCTATAAATCTACATCACATGTTCCGACACCTGATTTAAAAATAAATGTACAACTTTAACTCAAAATGTTTAGATTATTTCTGCCTCCAGATTACGGCAGGAAGTGTTATAATACAAAGTGGCAGAAAAAAGATGCTACACTGACGCTCCGTTGCACCAACCTCGTCCACTTCTCCTCCTCCTCTTCCTCCTCCGTGGCCGTAAAGTTTGCTGCAATCACTGCTCCTCTTCCTCTTATATTTACCCTTTAGTTTCAAACATCAAACAGCCTGCTGCCTGTTTTGTTATTGACCGTCTTTCTAACACTATTTTGGTGAAACCCCACCACATCTGTGTATGTGTGTGTCCTCTGCTCCTAGCCTTCCCTTGCTGTGTTACCTTATCTCCTTTGTAGATAGTGAGAGTTTGTTCGCTTCTTAGCGACCCGTCGCCGGGAGTACCACTGGGTCCGGGAAGACCCACGTCGCCCTGGAGTCCGAAATACACACAACACACCGTTAGCCAATCAGGATATTATAGGAGATGGAGGTGGAGGAGAAACAGGAAGAGGAAGGAGGACATGATGGGAGGTGAGAGGAAAATAAATAGATGAGAGGAGGAGGACAAGAGCAGAAAGGAGCAGCAAAATATGAACAAAAAAACAGAGGAGAAAGAAAAAAAAAAGCAGATAGAAAGAGAGAAATATACTACATGGACAAAAGTATGTGGACAGCCAAAGCTGACTGTGACGCTGTGTGAAGTCTGATAAAATGTCTCAAGTGTCTGTAAACGCTTGAGAAGGAAAATACATCTGGTGATGTGGAGTTACAGAGAAGTGAGACATCTCTGCTGCAGGCTGGAGACACGAGGCTACGTCAGTTTCACACCTGAACCGCCGGGGTGCATTGTGGGTAATGTAGGCGCCACGTTTTGACAAGGAAGAAGAATGTGTGGAATAAAAAAAGACAATATCTCTTGTTCTGCTGCTTCTATTTTTCATCCTTTTTTGTGACATTTAAAAAAAATGTATTATCACTCTTTTTATTATTATTATTAATTTATTTTAAGCACTTTGTGACGTCTGCTCAGGAAGATGTAAACAAAAATACTTTGTTGTGAAATTACTTCAAACAAAAAGTGCCCAAAAAGCATATTTGTCCACACACTTTTGGCCACATAGATAGATAGATGGATAGATGGATGGATAGATGGATGGATGGATGGATGGATAGATGGATAGATGGATGGATGGATGGATAGATGGATGGATGGATAGATGAGAGAGGAAGAGTGAAAGAACAGGAGAAAAGAGAGCTCAGGGATACTTCATCTTGAGTTTCTTGGTGATCCATTTTAAGAATTGACAATTTGAATATCTCAGCAGACTCAACAGTGATCCCGGCTGTTTCCACATTCAGTTCAGCCCTGAACCTGTCTGAGTTGGTTTGGTTGAGCATACCGTGCCATGCAATGTGTGAGGAAGTGGACTTGTTAGTACTCTTGGTGTGATTGCTGTGAGTGAGATGGATGGGTGGATGGATGGATGTTGAGGAGTCAAAGAGCAGGCAAATGAACCGCAAATCCCAGAGTTCACCACCAGACGCCCAAAACGTGATTAAAAAAGGGGGGAGGGGAAATATAGTGCAACATGGGAAGTAGGAGCAAGTGATTCCAGCACCCAGGTACAGTCCACAGATCGTCCTCCAGAGTGACAGCTCAGACACTTCTGTGTTGAAGTTTATTATTTTATATTGAAGGCTTTGATTTAAGCAGAATTTTTCATATGAAATGCCAAAAAATGTAAGATTATTTAAAAATCTTTTTTTATTCAATTTGGGAGAAAAACTTCATCATGTAGAATCTCTGAACTGTCACACCCCAGTGAGGGAAACAAGTGTCTCAGCGGCAGCACGGATCATTTGAAAGAACAAAACCAGACAGAATCGAGTAGGTTCATGTGATCTTTTTATCATACAGGAGACGGATGCAACAAACAGTCTGGGTAGTCAGTCTGGGGATGGAGAGGAGGAGGAGGAGGAGGAGGGAGGGAGGGAGGGATGCAGGGATGGGTGGGGTTAAAGGAGGGCAGGATAGATGGAGGGTGAATTAATGTGTTGGACGGAAGAAGAGCAGGTTGTCAAGCCACCACCAGTCAGATTTTAACATGCATTAAACAATTCATTTCACAAACACACATAAATGCACACACACACACACACACACACACACACACACACACACACACACAC
>NW_022280041.1:1851705-1863751 GCF_004355925.1 Anarrhichthys ocellatus | reverse complement strand
ACACACACACACACACACACACACACACACACACACACACACACACAGGACCCAGCCAGAGCACTCTAGCCTGCTGTTTCAATGTGTATCGCTGACGTTTACGGGATTAAAGTGTGTGTGAGTGTGTGTGAGTTTGTGTGTGTGAGTGTGTGTGATTAAATCTCATGTCATCAGTTAATAAAGCGTACCTTGTCTCCTTTCTCTCCTTCAAATCCGTCACTACGGCTCCCCTAAAAAACAGCAGGGTTAACAAAACACACTTGGAGGAACAAAAGCAACAATCTTTAAATGATAAAAGCTTACATAATAGAACATAATAGAACATAATAGAATAAATCAAAGTGCTCTATTGTTTTACTTACCATTAGCCCTGGAGAACCGGGAGGACCAGGCGGGCCCTGGAGACAGACGACAAAACTAAAGTCAGCGACCAAAATCAGAATTAATATTCACAAACGCTTCAACTGAAAGAAAATATTCTAGAAATATGAGTGTCTACAAAGATGTAATGGTGGTTAGAATAAGATTAATCATACAAAAAACATAACAAATCTGGAAACTGTAACTTTGAAATATGTTTGACTGACAATGTAATAATAGTATTACCTGATGATTGAATAGAAATGAATTAATTAATTACTATTTCTGAGGTGAGATAAAAACTAGACTCCTAAATCAGTCTGGTGAATTAGTTTACATACGGTGAATCCTTCAGGGCCCCTGGGACCAGGAAACCCAGGTGGACCATCAGGACCTCTGATACCCTGCAGAGAAACAGCACCACTGGGTCAGAACTCTGCATCTAAAGTACTCAACATGTACAGAATATTTATTGTTGCACGGTGACAGAACACGTAGGAATCTTACAGATGGACCGTCTCTTCCTTGCAAACCTGGTAAACTCTAAAAAAAGACAAAAAAAGAAAAACACATCAGCATCGATCCTCTTAATTTATTTTATTAATAAAAGACAACTTGACATGTTAATGGAGAATAAACCTGGTTTAGGATTATTAGGGTTTTGTACACAGATGAGGTTTATGCAGGACGCCACCATGTTATTACTATCAGTGTTACTGTAGCATCACCTGGTGGCCACCCACAGCACTGCAGGCTGGCTCAGTGCTGATCTATGCATGTACCATAACCCATACCATGCAACTGCAACCAAACTGTTTCTATAAATACAAATAATCAAATACTTCAAAAAACAAAACAAAAAAACGTATTTTAGGGAGTAAATGTGGCGCAGATTATTCAGAGTGTTACAGTCTTGAAATCTTTGAATGGCAGAGCAAATCAACACCAAAGACAAGTTTTACACAAAGCTTTACATGTCTGACAAATACATACTCAGCTGGATTGATGACGACAACACAAATTAACATTTGTCTCTCAGATCTTTGAGCTTGGATAACTTTAACAATAGTACACTTTTTCCAAAGTCAACAGAGAGAATATTTTCTTAATTTTTTATATGTTAGAAGTTCCCAAATTCAAAAGTCAAGAAAAGACTAAAGATCAAAGCCACACTTTGCTAATGAAGTCAGTAAAAAGCCCCAAATACATTCGCTTGTTTTCTCCAAAGGACAAAAGTAAGAAAGCAGTACGGTGGGAAAACAAGCTCAAACTACTCTAACTCTACATATGAAACATTTAATAACACCAGCGGTGATGTGAACGGCAGCATGGAAGAAGAAGAACTCAACGAAAAAGAAGAAGTAGAAGAAGAACTCGAAGAAGAACACAACGAAGAAGAAGAAGAAGAAGGAAGTATGAAAGCGACCTTACCGTGAGACCGTTATCAGAGATGAATCGAGGCTCTCCTTTCTGCCCCCTTGGCCCAGAAGGCCCCTGTGTGAGTAAAAGGACGCCATCACTATTAATGGATCTATCACAAGCAGCGACGATAATGTTTATCTGTATTCTCTATATGATGTCTTCAAACATCCACAAATACATAAAGTCACACAAATAGAAATGGAAGTTTGTCCTCACAGCAAATCCAGGTGATCCGGGTCCTCCGGTCCCGTAGCCGGGCGCTCCAGGTTGTCCTCTGGTCCCGTTACATCCGTCCAGTCCTGATGGTCCTCGTCCACCGTCCTGACCAGGGTGACCCTACAGAGAGACGGACAAGGGGGCGCTTCAAGAACAAGCACTGATGACCGTTTCATCCTCACAACGTGGACTTAAACTCAAACAGACAGTTTCATTCCTGAACTCTTTTATGATGTTACTTACAGGTACTCCATCTGTTCCTTGGAACCCCGGTACTCCCATAGGTCCCTGTGTTAGCAGATAAACCATCATTTATAATCAGTTATAATAGCGACACCTGGTGGTGAAAACATGCTACTGTTTAACATGAACCTTTAGCTTTAGTCGTGAATTATAATGAATCAATATTTCAACACCCACCTTGTCTCCTTTGGGGCCAGATGGTCCTTTCAGTCCAACGTGGCCCTTCTCTCCTTTAGGCCCGTTGGGCCCCAGGCCCCCGCGTGGCCCCTCTGGTCCGCTCTGACCAACCTCGCCGAGAATCCCCGGACGACCCTGAGAGAAGAGAGGAGACGGCCGGTCACTTTTCATGCCACGCAGGAAGAACAGACAATCGGTAAAAGGCACGAATATTAAACATACAAACATTTTTCATTCTATGTATTAGTTCATTATTCATAACCCCCTAATGTAACATTCATGAGCAGAGGAGGGACTTTTTGCAACCCCAGAAACACTTAGGAAAAGTATTCTTTGTGTTGTGGTTTTGTTTCAAGGTGGAAAACGCAGCTTTGGTCTTATTTTTCTTTTTACTCATTGAGGGATGTTCACAGACCCAGATCTGAGAGGGACTGTGAGGTGTTTCATGTGGGCACGCAGCGGCGTGTGTGGTAGAAGATGGAGGTCTAGAAGAGAAACTGCTGCTGTGGGTTATTATTTGGTTTGAAACATCAGGAAGAAGTGTTAGAATTTAACTTTTGATAACACAGTAATGAGGAGGAGACAGGAGGAGGAGACAGGAGGCACAGATGTCCGGGTCCGGGGTCAAAGCAAAGTCAGAGGATTCTAAGAGTGACTCGGGCTGAAGGCTTATTATTGTTGTCACTGAGTCAGTTAGATTAAAAAGAAACCGCTTCATTTGCACGCAAACAGGGGATTTCTTTGTGCTTATCACATAAACGTAAGCTCTTTTGTTTGCTCATGAATTCATTCATAAAGACACGACTGCATTAACTGGGGAAGTGAACCAGTGCTGCAGATGCACATTTAACATCAATGAGACATTTAAAGAGCTGAGATGAAAGTGAGTGCTTGAATGTGCGCATCGGTTTTGTCCTTAACTTAAAGGAGTACAACAGACAAGAAAACACGTAATTACATTCACACACACACACACACACACACATACATACATACTGTATATGCACATGCACAGAGGATGCAGACACCTTTCATTACACACAAGGTAAAGGTTCACACACCCCCCCATTACAAAAAGGAATGTAAATCTCTTCCCAACACCTGGTCCTATTCATATATTACCGCTCTGCCTGCAGACACACAACTGTGAAATCAGTAATCCAACATCAGGGGACATCACAGAAAAATACCAAATACCAGTTATAAACCATCTTTAGTGAGTTTGTTTTAGCCTGCAGGGAGTACCAGCCGGGTGGAGTTTGTAGCATCCGGACCATTTTGTGTGACGTACAGTCACAAAAAAGTATAGATAACTTCTTGTGAGTGTCTAAACTTTACGTTGTATTCTGTATGGCAAAGCCCGGTGACAATAAGTGACAATGATCCTGGATCAGCCTTGACCACACTGTGTGAGGCCGCAGTTCTGCTTCTAATCCCACGTGGGGGGGGACAGTAATGACAGGGCTGAACCAGGGAACGCTGTCTGGCTCGCAGCTCGCGCTCACACCTGGTTTCACCCGGGAGAGAAACTATGCGGGGATCCCGACACTTTCTCTCACGCCTCGCCTTCCTTCCATCTCCTCCTGCAACATGCTCGTGTTTTTATCTGTATTCGTTCCCTAACAGCTAAAGAAAAAACAAACACTTCACGTCATCTCTTTCTAGTCTTTCTAGTATCGGTTTTTCAGGTCACAGGGTAACTTTCAAAGACTCGGCCGTGCGTCTGGTGTTACGTATAAGGTGAGAGGTGACGTGTGAGTTAAGGGGAATGATGCTTTTGCTGCTCCTGTCCTCATCATCTTAACCACGGGCGCATGGATACAAAGGGACTTTTGCCATTTGCGAAAAAAAGCTAATAAATGTGAGAAACAGCTACTAAAATCTAATCTTCAGAGAGTCTCTTTCATGGTCAGCAGGAGGAGAGTGTCTCTGTTTATTCCCTAACATGGCATGGAATTCATGAATTCAGTCTGCAGAGGAAGAAGATCACAGAGTGGAGATAAAAGTAAAAGGATGAAAGGGAACCAAAAGAAGGGGAAACCAATAAAGACTAAAAAAAGAGAGCACTGTTAAATTGTGGAATTGAATTGTTAAATGAATGTGACGCGTACCAAAGACACATGAATGGTAGGGACGGTATGCTGACAGATCATCTACGATGGCACCACTGTGGCTTTTTCTGCCGTGACCTCAGAAATAAAGCAAGTGTGTAAAGAACTTTGTTCACGCTGCAGACGGGTTGTACGTGAGGTTAAAGAGCAAGTATATCTCCAGTTCTAGACGTGCAGGAAAACCACAACTGAAAGGGGCTAAAAAGCTCTGTGGGTTTGTCAAACGGCAGTGTGTAGGATTTGGCGCCGTCTAGTGGTGAGGTTGCAGGTTGCAACCGACTGAAACTTCTCCCATGTGGCAGTGTTTGTACTGCCACATGGTAGCTATAAATGGCTCATTCTAAGGTCATGAAAACACATATTCTTATTTTCAAGAGATTATTCACTGAACAAAGCATACTTATTAATATTATATTCCTTTTCTGCCAATAGATCCCTCTAAATGCTACACACTGGCCCTTTAAAGACACTAAATATTAATTGTTACTCCTAATTTGTTAAAGTTACAGTGGCTTTATTCTTTTGGTTAAAGTTACAGAATAAAAAATGTCTTCTCTAGTCCACATGGTTCACATCTAGTTTGTACACATTATACAAATAAAGTGCTTTTTAAAGACACGGGGACACATTTTTACCAGAGATCCGTTTGCCAGCGCCCCCGCCCGCAGACACCCTCGCCAGTTGGCATCCCCGTCTGTTTTCATGCCAGCCCGGCGGGTCTCCGCCCCGGCTCTTCCAGACCTTCCATCCTCATCACCTTCCAGCAGACTGGTCAGTTTGTAGGCCCAAATCCCCTCCAGCACAAAGGGCACAATGGAGCCTATTCTGGGCCGCTAAGCTCTCTGGACTTACCGCTCCCACCGGGCCTACCTCACTTCCTGATAGGAGAGAGTGCTTGGACAGACAGATTCTAGCCACCATGCGTGTGAAAACCATTGTGTGTGTGTGTTGTCCACCAACGCACGCGCCTACAAACCCGCGAACAAATGCCCTCGGGCCCTCCGAGGGTTTATCGGGACGCATTGTTTTGAGCTACGAGTGTGCTAGGGGGGGAAGATTTTAGCTGTCACACCGCATGCTCACTGGGGGACGGTGATGGGTGCAACGCGGAGAGTAGGGAGGATGGCGGGGGCAGGCAAATGCTGGGTCTTTGGGTGCAAGTTGAATCAGCGGGGGCAGTTTGATAACCTGATTACAGGTCGGGCCACGTGAGTTGACAGAACCTCAAACAAGCACAGAAAGGCTACAAGAATGTGGTCGAAAGGACGGGACTTCTGATGCTGCTAAAGGTGAAACAAGTGAAAACACTAACTAGAAAGTCAGCAGCTCCCACACTCAATTACACACACACACACACACACACACACACACACATACACACACACGAGAGAAAGAGGGGGAATCCTCTCTAGATGGGAATGTTTAGGTTGCGTCGTCTTTTTCCCTCTGGCGATCAGACCACGAACCCAAACACCTTTCGTTTATCTCAGACATGTTTGTCCTGCTCAGGCTGAGAGATGATACATCAACCAATGACGGGGCGGACACACACACACACACACACACACACGCACACACACACACACATCAACATCACACTGGGAGCAGTTGGGCGCTAAGGATGTAATCAGACCTGCATTCGGTTTTGTTTAATCTGCATTTTGGCCGTTTGTAAATAAAAGTCACAAAATATATTACTTGTTTATTGGACAGTTTTGGTCATTCTGCCAGATTCAGTGAGATTTCTTTCATGCGATTCCTATTCAGATTTTTCCTGCCGTTGCTCCACGAAGCAACAGCTGAATTTGGACAGTTTATCCATATTTAAGAGGGTTATTGTTTTATTGATAAAAAGCACTTCATGACTTTGGATTTTGGTTCTATACGAGGTTTATGAGGAATTCTTTTAAATGATTTCCTTTACATCAATATAAACTCTAAACATGTGCTCATGATGCAGGCCTCTCTTCAGACTGATTCCCACCCCTCCTCTGCACATCTGACTCATCAGTTTGTAGTAATCGCCGCCATTAAACAAACAACCTGTTGTCTCTTTTCCATCCAGGTGCTTTCCCCCTCCAATAAAAAACCCCGTTAGCGGTCAGCAGTGCCACAGCTGTCCCACGGTGATGATGTCATGTTTTCTCAGGTGCAGCACGAGGACGGAAATCAACGGCAAAAAAAGTGTTTTTTTTTATAATTGCATTATGAGCCTCAACAAGTGAGACAAAAGGTGTTGGTTTCCCATGAGGCCGTGCTCCAGAGGAGTGGTTGTTAAGAAAAGCCATAAAACTAAACACAGGATTTTTAACTCCACAGCCCTAAAAACTTGAACTAATTGGCGTACTCGGGGCTGGGATGCAACAATGTGCCCGAGGTGGCGACAACCTGTGAGTGCAAACAGCCGATGTAATTGTCACGTTTAAACCTTTAAGACCTTTAAAAGTGATGTACAGATGTGACTGTTGAGGTAATGTGGATACAGATCAATTACTACACTCAATTAGGATTTGGATCACTTTTATCTCATACATATCAGTAGTTCTTCCTCCTTATGTATGCTTGTTGTATTATTATTATTACTGTTTTATGATATATTTAAACGCAAGAAAACTCTGTAAAGGTGTGCTCAAACAGCATGCTCCTCCAACATTTGCTACCTATCACGTGAAATTAACAGCTGGACTGTTTGTGCAATCTGCAGCCAAGTTTCTAACCAAATTGAGGTCAAATATTGACCAAATTTACAGACAGTCTGCAAAAGAAACGAGCTAATTAACGAGAGCTTCCTCCCACTATCGTTTGGTGAAATTTCCGGAGTTGGTGCATCGAGATAAATAGCTGCAGGCGCTGATTCTCCAGTCAGATGAAGAGGGTGCAAACGAGTAATTAGAAGAGCATCAGTCGAACTCAAACGATGAAAAACAACAGCAGGCTCTGCCTCAATTCAGCCAACGGCAGTTTATTTGTGTCCACTTTACTTTATATTCAATCATTGCATGTTTTATTGTTCTGCAATGCTGCAAACAAGAAGTGTTGGTACAGTTTCTATGCTACGACCGTCAGAACAAAACCCAGACTGCTGATCGACCTCAACGTCTGGGCCGAACACTCGTTTACAAACAACACTGAAGTGTGTTGACAGCAGAGACGGCCAAGAATGTGGAAGATGATGAGCGAACGACAAAAAACGTGTTTCAGATTTGATTCAACATGTGAAAATATACGGCGAGTGAACCTCCTGTTTGTTTTCGTCTTCTTGGCCTCTCTTTGTTTATAACGGGGCGACGTGTCACCTTCTCCCGTCTGCTGACAAAAGGACTGAAGTGTGTGGAGACGAGCTCCATCCAGCTGTGTTTAGTTAGGTAGGGATTTCAGATTCCTGCAGTTTGTTCATAGGAATGTGCATATTTTCTGTGTGTGTGTGTGTGTGTGTGTGTCAGCAGCAGCGTGGGACTCTACTTCTCCTCTACTACGAGTCCAGAGATAGAAAATAAAGCAGCTGTACTTCCTCCTGATCCAATCAGATGCCCACCAACCTGAGGCCCAACCTGAGACCCAACCTGAGGCCCAACCTGAGGCCCAACCTGAGACCCAACCTGAGACCCAACCTGAGGCCCAACCTGAGACCCAACCTGAGACCCAACCTGAGGCCCAACCTGAGGCCCAACCTGAGACCCAACCTGAGGCCCAACCTGAGACCCAACCTGAGACCCAACCTGAGGCCCAACCTGAGGCCCAACCTGAGGCCCAACCTGAGACCCAACCTGAGGCCCAACCTGAGGCCCAACCTGAGGCCCAACCTGAGGCCCCTCCGCATGGACGGATCATGAGACGGCGTGTAAAGGGCCCCCACCTCTCCTACATGAGAACAACACCCACGTATTCAAAGAGACTTCTTTTTTGTAGTTATTCTGTTTCTCATTTCGGTCGTTACACATCTCTTTGTAGTCGTTTTATGACCCTTTGTGACTTCCCAACAACAACTGTTATCAGTAGCTTCAGACAGAGGCTCAGGCCTGTCGGGCCCCTGTACCTCTCCGGTAGGCCTGTTCAGTAATCCCTCTATTCCCCCGCCGTCTACACTCAGGGTCTAGGTCAAAAGCATCTTCTTATGTTCACTTTTAATTGTGTTTATCCTAAAATAACCCTGCACATATGAGATCCAAGGACACACACGATTGCTAAAGTATTTTTGTCCTTTTGAAAGGCGATGAGCATCTACATGTTTAACAGCGTCTAAGTTTGAGCTTCACTAATGAGCAGGGTGAAAAAAACAAATGCCATAAATTACAGTTCAGATTGGTGTTGAATGTGTGTGTGTGTGTGTGTGTGTGTGTGTTAAATATGTGTGTGTGTGTGTGTGTGTGTGATTGGAAATGTCATAAATAACTGTGCCGTCATCATCACATCAAATCACAAGAGCCTATAAAATCAGTAATAACCTGTTTTGTACATTCCTTCAAGGGTTTGCCCTTTATATACGTGTTTGTGTGTTTGTGTGTGTGCGTGTGCGTGTGTGTGTGTGTGACATTAGATCACCCAGAAGGTGTCTAATTCCTGCTCTGTGCAGAAAAGACAGCTGAGGAGGAGGAACCCAGTCACACCTTCCCTTCGGCCTTTTCCCCCCTTCATTTACTTTTATTCTATGTTCTCATGCTTCATCTATTTGAACTGTGCGTCAAAGACTGCAGTTAAGATTAGATGAATGAGTGAACTACCACTAACAGGCTTAAACAGGCTTGAAATCACAAAAAGATCTTCACATAAGGTCGGCTTCCCAGCTTTCGACTGCATCTAACGGTCTTCTTCCAGTCGTTGTGGAAGGAAAATGCTTGTAAGTGGACCTTGAGTAAAGACCGGTTTGGTCAAACTGCTGCGTCCAAAGTCAATAATAAAATGTCACATTTCACCTGATTGAAAGCTAAAGTTAAACACACTGAACAACCAAAGCAACCAAACCATTCATTAACTGCAGTAGTTTGTTTTTCCACGTTAAAAATCTCAAATGTTACAATTTCAAACTTGTGATAAAACACAAGAAACTGCTCAAACTTGAACTCTTCGTGGCAGTTCCTAAAGCGGCCATGTGAGGGCAGTAGTGTGCACTGGAAACAGAGAAGATGCAGCAGCAGGTCTTTGGTACTGGAGCTGTTTCTTCTTCTACTGTTGTCGGTTTGGTTCTAGTTCGACTTTAAACTTTTACACTAAACAGGAAACAGTGACGTTTGTTTTGTTGTTTTACCTTCAAACAAATATTTCAACCACAAATTGACTATTTGTCCGTCAGTTACTCAGCCAGAGTTACCTTGAATTCTTGAAGAAAACTGTATTTTTCTCACGTGTCTCCACGGGGAACGAGGAAAGCCGCTGACCCCCTTTACTTTAACTCATCAAGGCTTTTCTTTGTGTTTTCATTCTCCGTTTCCTCAAGAATTCAAGGTAACACAAGTGGAGTAACTGAATACTGAAGTATTCCTTCAACTTTCATTTATTTGATTAAATAAAGTTTTAGGATTTAAAGCCATTAAAGATCCAAAAAGGGAAAGAAGCTCAGAGTGATGAGAAAGGTGAGACGGAAAGAAGAGATAAAAGAGACACACACACACACACACACACACACACACGCACTTTGTCCTGTCTATCTCGGAGTCTGTGATCCTGGTGCCCCTGACCTTCTGGTCTACATTGGCCTTTGTGTCGGCTGTGACCTCTGACCTTTGCTAGACTAAACCCAGTGTTTGGTGAGGAGATGAGCCGCCTGCGAGTGTCAGGTGTGTGTGTGTGTTTAAGAGACAAGTTCAAAGCTAGAAGTCGCATCCTTTTTTCTACCGTTGAAAGACAAGGAGGCGGCTTTTTGTTTTGACGAGACATTTTGGGAGGCAAAATGGCCGCTCTACCACCATTTTCTACGTCTATGTATATATGTGTGTGTGTGTGTGTGTGTGTGTTGAGACGAAGCCAAAACAAAGACCACCACCATTTTTTTTAAGACTCCAGCCTCAAAAGGAGGGACAGCCTGATAAAATGCCATGTAGGGGCCCAGCAGTGTGTGTGATAAGACTGTCCTATACATCCCCAGACACACACACACACACACACATACACACACACACACACACACACACACACACACACACAATCCGAAAACCGCACAAGCTTCATAATCACAAACGCGACACATTAGAGGAGGCATGGTGAGAGAGGTGGGAGACGTACTCAAAGATAAGGAGGGAGATCAAAGTCAGCGCTCATGCTTGTCTCGGGGTTCTGATGATCTGAGTGCAATCTGAGCCTCCGTCTGTGTGTGTTCGGATAAACACACATGCGATCTTCCTTCTAACGGGCCTCAGTATTGCTTTCCTTTATCCTTCCCTCTTGCTTTACGTGTTGTTTTTTGGGATAAAGGTTAAAGGGCTATTACAAGACTTTAAGGCTCAAGAAACAGACTGCTACAAACTTTGAAGCTTTTTAAATTTGCGCATAAAATAAACTCTATTTTAGTTCGCATTAATCTTCACTTCTATCCTTTAACTTTCTGTAATATCTCCGTCTTTATCGTCCTCTCCTATCTTTCCTCTTTAATTCCTCTTCCTTTTTCTCCTCCTCCTGCTTTGGGATTAACGTTTCTTGCAACCTGGTTGTCCTCGTCTTCTGCTCCTTCTGTCCTTTATGTTTGCTCAATCTGTCCCATCTTCCTCTTCCTCTTCCTGGTTTGACATAAAAGGGATCCATCCAACCTCTCTCTCTCTCTCTCTCTCTCTCTCTCTCTCTCAGGATTAAAGTAAAGGAATTCAGGGATGGATAGACGGCGTCTTTCACCGAGAGGCCCCCGCGGAGGGGTTTCATCCCTCCTTCTCTTATCTTCCCATCCCACCGAGACACACATCCACTATCACTTTACCCTCGTCGTCTTTTAAAAGGACTCTCTACGCATCCTTTATTCCTGCCGCCCTTTTGTTGTCTGTTTGTGTGTGTGTGTGAGAGATAGAGAGACTGAGAGAGACTTTTACATACTATGCAAACAGCTACAATAACAACATTAAAAATAATCTCAGTTAATTCAGCTACTAAATGTCCACGTTGCAATAATAATTTAATTACTCAAATTGACTAATAGATTATCTAAAACAGGTTTCTGATCATCTTGAACTCTGCTGCTGCCTCTGCTGAAATGAATGCTACCTGAACCCAGGTGTGTGTCAGTTTGTGGTAATCTGATTAAACACAACATAGGTGAGTACAATTAAACTCTGACTGGATGAGGAACGTCACACAGAACATGTTGAGCTGACTCGGCTGACAGCTTGACAAAATTAGGAAGTCGTCCCTCCGCCTCTCTGTTTCTGATCGGCACACAGTCCGGCAAAATGAAATAAAACACGTACTCCCTGACTCCTGCGTAACTTGAAATGTGTGTTGACCTAACCACTGCTTGAACACACACCGACCATCCTGTCATCGCTAACGCTGCCCTCTGACCCTCGGGGGGGGGGGGGGGGGGGGGGGCCACCCCC
>NW_022280041.1:1823432-1851605 GCF_004355925.1 Anarrhichthys ocellatus | reverse complement strand
GCGCGGCGTTCGGTGGGGGCAGGGGGGGGGGGGGGGGGGGGGTTCACCCAACGGGAGTGGATGTTATTGGACCTAATGGATCCAAGATGACACAGAGGGAAGTCACACACATGTGAACACAAGCTTCTAAATACAAAGTGGAGCCCTTTGGCTATTAATAATGAAAACCGACTAAAAGCAACACACGCCGTCTGGACTGTGTCTTTGCGGTGTTTGTGTTGCTGTCGGATGTTTTATCACCGATGGGAGAAGGATGTTACTCAGGCAGGAGCAATGGCTGTAAGAGCTCCAGATGATAAGATCCATCTAACTTATACAGTGATTAAAGCTGCATCCTTTTTCGGCACACAGACGGGTTTGTCTGTCGCTCCCAATATAAACAGATGTTTGTTTTCGTGTTACGTTTATTAGCCGGAGGAAACTTCTTCAGTTCATATTTCTACATCTCGGCATGTCAGTCCTGCCCTCCTCCTCTAATAATACAGCAGTGTGTGCAATGCCCTCCAGCTTTACCAACGTTTGTACAGCAGGAACAACGATGGAAACATTAAGATGTTTGTTTGCTTCTAAAGGTTCAAGGCTTATATTTTAAGTGACAATCTGCACATTTACATAGTTTTATAATTTTATAGTTTTTAATATGAAAGCTACAGCCAGCAGCTGGTTAACTTAGCTTAGCATTAAGACAGGAAACAGCAGTGACTGCTCCAGGGAAAACTGCTGTTTTACACTTCAGTTTTTGAACGAATCAAACAAACAAAACGTAACGTGTTGATTTGTGCTTTAGTGGTGGCGGTACACAGATTTTGTTAGCTTTTGAAAAGAGCTAGGCTAGCTGTTTCCCCCTGTTTCCAGCTTTTATGCTAAGCTAAGCTAACCGGCTGCTGGCCCCAGCTACATATTGAATGGATTTATCTGAGAGTGGTATCAATCTTATCGCCTAAATCTTGGTAAGAAAGCATAAAAGTGTATTTACCAAAATGTTAAACTATTCCTTGAACTTTAATTTATTAAACTAACTTTTCCTCGATTCACAGAATCTAGTTTGACAGTTTTGTGCTTCGGCTCCTTTTCCTCCCTTTTGCACGGGAAGCTTTACATGCAACAACTGTCGTCTTAAAAATGAATAGACGCACATTAGAAACGCCTTTACACACAAACAGTAATTATACTTGCATAGCACAAGCTGACCTTTTGATAAACCTCATCATTTGTTCTGTCAAACGACTGACAAGAGTTCCCCCTCGGGGATCAACAGAGCATCACCTGTGTCTGATTCATCTCATTACTTGTGTTGCTATGTTCTCAGTAAAAGTTCCAAACTTTCAGACAGAATGTATCCCCATGTGAACTCTGATGATGAATGAGATGATAACACCCTTTTTGTGGCAAATGACTTGATATATGGGAATTAAAATAGCACCTCCTGCAACCAACATATTTAGTCTCAATGGTCCTGTTTTCCTCCGTGCATTAAAGGACGACAATTAATAGATGGACAACTTCCTTGGATAACATTATTATTCGATTTTCTTGCTCCGCTGCTAGAATTAAGAAGTTTAACGTTATTTATGTGGCGTGTATAGAGAATCTAGCTTATAAGTGAATGAAAGTTTATCCTGCTTGAAACTAAGAACCAAAACAAGAGATAAGCTCAAACATCGACCTAAACTACTTTTTCCACCTGTGAACTTTAGGGCTGCTAACCGCTATGATCGAGAACACGCCTCACCTCACCGACCTGCGAGTGCAAAAGTAAAACTGAAAAGAGACAAATAAGCACCGTACCACTTAAACGTGTCCGTTAAAGAAGGTAATCCGGCGGCGGCTGTGTCATTTAGGGCTAGCACAGGGCCTGTACTGGGGTAGGTGGTATTACCTGAGCTATGTCATTTAGCTACAGGTACCTGGGTGTAATGTGGCAGGCCGTCACTATGTTATTTACCTGGACTGGCGTACAGTGTGTGCAGGCAGTAAGTGCAGGCTTCTGTGTCAGACAGTAATTGTTGTTTGGATACGGGCTGAAAGAGACCGAGCTACAGTGTGAAGCTTACAGCTAGTCTGCTTTTAGCCAGATGTGAACACACACGCACGCACACACAGTGTTCATATTAATCAATTTTTTACTATATTTACGTTTCTCTTAGAATCTTAGTTAAACCACATTTATTTGGTTTGACTCATGGACACACTGATTTTCTTGCGTTATTTGCTACATTAATACACATGTGTGTCAATAAATAATATTCCACCACATCAGAGACCAAACTTATCCCCTTTAGTACTGTTTTGTATAGAAATTTGAACATAAAATGCTCCAGAATGAGTAAAATTCTACATTAATATACTGTAGGGTTTCTGTATTGTTTCTGTTGGTCAGATGTTTCCAAAAGAAGAAATCATAAGATCAAGAGAAGCCCTTCCAGCTAAATATTTACAGCCCCCCCCCCCCCCCTCTGACCTGATGATGCTGCAGCACTTAAAGAGGCTTGTTAATGTACAGGAATGTACATGAAGCCAGCCGGTTTATATTGACGTGTAAAACACCCCAAAAACCTTCCTCTCAACTCATAAATCAGAGAGTAGAGCTGCTCTGTTTGTGGCTACTAAAATTTAAACAGCTGTCTCTATCTCTATACTGAAATAAGTGTGTTTGTTAAGTTTAAATGATGCTATGCATCTATGAGTCAGTCACCACACAGGTGTTTATTTCATGGTGACAAGAAGATGAGTTCCTCGCCTTAAGACACAGTTTTGTTTTCGTCTAACTCCTCGCCTAGAGAAATCACGATATTGTTTGTAAGGATGTTGTAACATGTACAACACGGACTAACAGAGCTGACTTTGATAGGTGCTGATAATGTCTGTGGCTGTTGATGAAAAGAGAAAACAAATGTAAACCAGAGCCCCGGGCCGTTGTTTCTAACTGAAGTGAAGGCAATTTACTTGTTTTTCCCGCAATTTAATTTGCCAAAACAGTTCACCTCAACTGGATGTATGCACTGTAACAAGTAAACAGCAAACCACTAACCTCGACCATAAATATAGTGCAATTAATCTGAGCTAAAACATCTGTACCGGGCAAACAGATAAGCTGCTGTGATGGATGATTGATAGTCTTTCTCTCACACACTCCCATGATAGGGAGTTATAGACGACTGGGGGAAATAACAACTTACAATTTAAAGTTGTTATAGTTTTTAGGAGGGGATGGGATTAACAGAAACATTATCACTTAAAATCCCCAAAACAGCTTCTTTTTAAATATAATTAGATGGAAAAAAGCACTTCTTGCAACTTCATACAAGCTAACATTTACATGATGTCTTAACTATTAAAGGAAATGTGTAGTTTTATAATGCGACGTAATATCACAGTGTAAACTAACACGTGATGGCCAACCAGGCTGAGAGCTGCCCTGATTAAAAGGAGGTAAAAGCAACATGTGGAACATGTGTCTGTGTGGAACAGGAACTAAAATAGTGTTTTTTTTTAGTGGAGACGTAGAGATGGATTTCTATGTACAAGTTGGCGCTATCATGCAGATGAGACGGGACTCACCCGGCTGCCTTTCTCTGGGTTGCACCTGCATCCTTCGCCACAGTTTCTGCCTGCACACGGCTCGTCAGACGTACCCTGCAGAAAAAGAACAAAAAGAAACCAAAATTACAACCTGTGCTTTGGAAATATATGCGGAGAAATCTTGTTCAAGACCAGACAATTTGGAGTTTGAATGTCGAACTTCCTCTTCGTTTGAGCGACACACTTCACCGCCTAAATGCATCATCAGAATGTAACTGTAAGGATTTGTTCAAATCCCTTCATGACTAAAAGAAACAGATCAAACAAAGAGACGGAAAAGAGAGGCAGAGGAGCACGAAGAGAGTCTGGCAAAAACTCCATGAGTCATGTGGATGGAGGAGTAGTTGCATCAGTGAGAAGTTGGCAGGGATTTAAACCGGATTTAGGAGATCCAGTCAGTGCTGATTTAAAAAGTGCATAATTCTCTAAAGGGCAGATCTAATTATGTATCAAACATAAGATGTACTACCAGGTTCCCTTTTGTGTTTACTGTTTATTTGTCTCCCTGTACGCTTTTCTTTTCTGGGTTTTCTAACTCGGTTCGTTCCCTCCGGCTCTTTTCTTTGATTGGTAGACACACAAACCAGCTTTAACTCCCAAAGTTCTTGTTGTTTCAGGTGCATTTTCACTCTAGCGATCTCCATTTCTGCAGGTTCGCGTCCTCATACATCCCATATCATGCACAGTAAACAAACGTCAGCATCACCACACGCCATTTGTAGCTCATAAATTTATAAGCTCATAAAGTGAACTACAGATTAACCCTTCTGTGTTCAGGGGTGGCATTCCTGAGATAACTACCAAACATCACGCAGTGCTCTTAGACCATGTACGAGCCTCTTAAAACCTGACGCCATCTTTTCACTTGATGGACCACATGGCGAGCAGAGATAAAGGTGTGTTTTCTTCCTACATATCTGTGTGATTGTCGTGGTAAATCCATGTAAAATACCTCATTAATTACACATTTAATTACCTCCTTGTGAATATAGGAGCAAATGTCTCATAAGGGTCCATAGTTTGGGGGTCTATTTGCGGGTCAAACTAAGAGGTCATGGCTGGCATTTCAATGTGATTAGTGGATGAAAGGGTGCTGGCGGGGTGGACAGACGTGGAGGAGAGTAGGGGCGGGAGGAAGAGGGGTAAAAGGGTGTTGACTGGGGTGTGATGGAGGTTCAGAGGACAGGGGTGGATGAGGAGAAAGTGCAGGGTGTATTAGTTCATATGGGTGTATTAGTTCTGTGAGTGTTCATAATCACAATAATCGAGGTCAAGGGCCCTCCGGGACCCCCGTAAGTAGCCATCAGATGGTCTAGTCTGGGTCTCGGTCTGACATAATAAGAGCCTGGGAAAGAGTGGTGGGAAGGCGTCTGAGAAACGTTCAGTTAAAGAGTGTCAATAAGATGATGATTGACAGAACAACCCTGCACAGTGTTGATTTATTACATCTATATGTGGTGAATTGATATGCTATTGAGAAATGTTGAGGTACTACTACTTTTAAGCTAAGCTACTGCGACAACATTCAATACAATTCAATAAAAACATTTCTGTACAGCTCAATATTACAAATCACAAACTTTATAAGCTTTATAATCTGTACAACATATGACATCCACGCTCCTTGGACCGTCGTATCGGAAAAGGAAAAACTCCCCAATGTAAAACACGGGGTGAACGTGGTGGGGAAGGAAGAGAAACGGAGGAAAACACACAACAAGGAGAACGCGAGCTTGGCACAAAGTATGAGAGAGAGAAGGAGGGGAAAGGTCAGCAGTGCTGCTCCTGCTTTCTTCCCTCTGATCTCCTCAACTCCTCTAATCACAATGACAGAAGGAGGGCAAGAGAGGGAGAAAGTGAGCAGGAAAACAGTGAAATTTGGGCTAGTAGAGGGAGCAAGAAAAGAGAGCGGGTAAAAGAAATGGAGGGAAGCCAAAAAAGAGAGCAGCTCAAAGGAAACCTATGCCAAAGAGGCTAAAGAAGAGGAAGCTAAAAATAGATGCAAAACAAGCAATTTGGAGCATTAAAGGTACTCAAAATTAAATCCATAAAAGAACAACAAAGTAAAAGGATCAAAGAGGATGAAAACTTTATTCAGTTTAAGCAAAAACATGGTTTAAAAATGTGGAAAAAGAAGCAGAGGATGACAAAAGTGTCGCACTCTCCTAGCTCCCATCTCTATATCATGTTGCTCTTATTATTCCGCTCTATTATCCTCCTTTTGTTAAGGCATGAATACCTCCTCAGGTATTACCCAATCAGAGCCGGCTGCCTCCGATTGTTATTGGCCCAGCGGAGGCATTGTCCTGGGATATAATCCAGCCTCTACCTGAGCAGGGCGGAGATGCGCTCCCCTGTCCACACCCAGATTTTAAAAAAGTGAAGGATGATATGGGCAAACAGCTGCTAAGCCAGCGCCCGAGGGGGAGAGCGGAGGATGTGTGATGTGGTGTCAAATACAGACGAGGAAAACGCGCGCACATGCACACAATGAAGAATTATTGTGGAGATAAATGAACTCACAGGTGATGTGGGTGAATTTGGACGTCTAGATGCAGGTAATGCTGCACAAGAACACACAATCTACCCCAGTTATTTTTCTAAGATTAACACCTGAAGTGTAACAACCTGCAAGCAAAACTGAAAAAGTGTCCTCACTTCCCTTAAACTGGTCCTGGTCCTCGCATAGCTAGAAATACAAGGGCACGCACACACACAGCCTAGTTCAATACCGATGCTCGGTCGGCGTTAGATTTATTTATTTGTCACATTACTTCCGTACTTAAGTAACACAACTTCTGTAGTTATTTTAAACCTAACCAAGTAGTTTGTTGCCTAAACCTAACTAAGTTGCTTCCTGTGAAGACGTAAGTTTAATTTGAAAAGACTTGATGCATTTAACGAGTGGAAATCGACACGTGTTGCTGGACTGTCGTAGGAAAACGCATTAAAAATGAGAAGTAACTTTTTCGTATGATATTATACGAACTGCTGAATGAGGATAGGTTGTTACGTTACAAGTGTACTTATTTAAAGTCAAACCATAATGCTTTTTTTTAACGCTAACTAGCTCGTTTTGTTGCCTTGACCTAACCGCCGCTGTTTCCCAACGTACTTAAAAGATAGTACGCAAAAAGGCTGTCAAGGGGCTTCTGTCCAAGCAACAAAAAATGACGAGTAGTGAAGAGATCAGGGCTACATTCTCCCACAGAGAACAAAGAGGACAATGATCTGAAGCCCTGGTTTCACAATATGAAAGCTACTTGATCATCTAATCATCTTACACCCTCTGAAACACAACCTGTGAGTGTACGTGTGTTTCGTAATTTGGGTGAAAAGACCCTTTATGCTACAAGGTTAGTGCCAGCGAGGTTAAGTTAGAGGAATGTAAATCTGCTACAGGGTTAGACTTGTACCAGATAAGGTTACAGCACTCCAGACAAAAGCAGCGCGCTCACAATTTGCATACGTTCACTGACATAACGTGATGGAACAGGCACATTCCCGATTCAACGGCGTGAATTCAACAGTTTTCTTCCACACTGTCATCCTGGCATTACGCAGCTATGTGCCTCTAAGCTTCGGCTAATGTTCCCCAATCAATCTCTGCTTGTTTGCTCATACTTCACTGTCCAAACACTTTCATGTACGAGCATCTAACCGAGACTTCTTTTCAAACCGCCATTGAAACACCCGAGAGTGGCAGCTCGTGCGTCGGCTGATGTCTGGACTTGCCTCGTTCGTGCCTATAGGGTCGGCAGATGTTATCCTCGTGAAGGGTTGAGTCTATAGGGTTACACACAAACGGAACTGCACGGCTGAGACAACAACAGCGTGATGTGACAGGACAGCCAGTTTGCTTTAAATTCAAAACAAAACAATAAGTGAGATAAAGCTTTGTTTGCTTCGTATGTTATAGAATTACACCATGATGGTGGTGGTTTAAGGGTCAGAGAGGCACGGCTGAAGGAATGTGTGATCCTGAAGATACCTGGCATTACTGTATGTATAAGCCGATTGTAGTGCTAATATGTAGTTAAAGAAATAATGTGTGGCATTTTGATGTAAGATAATGTGCATTCGGCCTTTTTTCTATCCATAAAACACAACGAAACGTTTTTTATTTGCTGTTTTAACTCACTTGTATCAATTAGGTTTTGGGAAATATATTTTTTATGCTTGTTTCAGGTATTAAACCAGAGGAACAACTAAAATAATAGACAAATTAGACTAGTGACAGATTAAAAACAACACCTGAAGACCTTTCCCCAGGGACCAGGAACCTTATGAGGAACGTTTTGACCGCGGGGACCAGGAACTTTCCTGGTGGAGTTTGCAGGACTGACGGTCATTCATTGGTCAAACACACACAGCGACGCTGCTTCAACGCGTGTACCGGGGGAGAGTTTAGCAAAGCATCAAAAGTAAAGTTAGTCCTGCGAATGTTAGAAAAATACGGCAGTTACTTCCTAAAGCACAAAGAAGCACCCATCAAACACTCAACAGATGATCTACTGTGGAGAGAAACACCCATAGGTTCATTTTCCTCCTCCACATTTCATTCATCAGTAAATACTATGCAGCAATAAATGTAGTCGCAGGCACACATAGTTAGCTTAGCATAGCGTACAGACTGGAAACAGCTAGCCCCAAACTATCACACAATCCCTTTAATCATTTTGTCTATATAACCGTGAAAAATCCCGCCACAAATCATTTGTTTGGTTCAAATAACAGCCAGAGATATTAAGTTTATAGCTACAAATCCTCACATTTAAGAAGCTGGAAGCAGATAATCAACATTTTGAAAGCAGTTGCCAATTGAATATGGTTAAATAACTGATGAATTATTCGACTATTCATTTCAGTTTTAATCTGCTCTTTGAGACACAATGTTGTGTTTGACTTAACTGAGACAGAGAGAAGAAAAAACATGGAGAAGGTTTAAGAGAATAAAGATAAAACAATCTCTTTCCACAAAAAAAGAGGAAAAGGTGAGGTTGAAACTGTTTGACTGACAAGTGAACTCTGGGAATTGAAGTGCAGAACCAAGCGAATCCTTAAGTTGACCCTTCACGCTTTCCCTACCAAGTGATGCACAGGAATTTATTTAATCCTCAGCCTGCCAATCAGCATGTCATCGCATGCTAACAACCAATGGGAGCGCAGAGTTCACTCCAAAACCTGCCAGTCAAAATGACATTGCACAACACAAACCAAGGAACTCTCTGAGGAGTCGCTGTCTGCTTTTAACAACAAAAACATGACTGCGATCATCACTGACTGACAGTCAAGTGTTAGGAAAAAAAGATGGATTTTGAATGTGACCCTTTTTACATTTCACCTGAACCTGAAGCTGACGTTGAGGAATGACTTCAAGAGGAAGAAGAGCAGCGGGAGGTTGTCACTGCTTATGCACATAAAGTAAGGCAAAGGGCAAAGAAGGAAAATGTGGAGATAAGAGGAGGAAGAAAGAGTCTTTCCCCCACCCCTTCACTCCAATGTCTCTGTTTTGTCTTCCCTTCGTCCCCCTTTCCTCTCCTCCCCCCTATCTTTTCTCTCCTTCCTCTCCCTCCTCTTCCTCTCTGGTCCATCTGTGACCTTGACATCCACCACAGGAGACTAACCAGCTGTGTTTGGGCCTCCAGCGTTCCTCGTTTACTTCTGTTTATTCCACGTTGTGTTGGCGTGTCTAAGTGTGTGTCTAAGTGTGTGTGTGTGTGTGTGAGCGGTATGGACTGTACATGTGTCCACGTGCACCGCTTTGTGTACTTGTACACAAGCTCCTCGTGCGTTTCTGTAATGCCTTCCCTCTTGGACCGTGCAGGCCACCCAGCTGGAGTCAGATCATCTTTAACTTTGGGCTAAAACCCGACCCAAACAGGACGTCGCACAGAGCGGGCTGACACGACCGGCGGCTGCGAATGTAAATAAAGTATATTGGCAGAAGGCGCAATGCGTATGTATCAGGAGAGGGACTTCACTTTGATGTCCACTCTTTGAAACAGTTCCAAAGACGTTTTACAAGAAGAAGTTTTGTTGATGTAAATAGTAAAATAGCAGAATTTCAGTTCATGTGAAATGCTCCAAATTCACGTTTCGATGTTTTTTTTTCATCATGGACGGACTATACCAGAGGTATTACTGTGTTTTGTTTAAATTACGTTGCTGTGTTTCTGCTTTTTGAAGGTACTTTTTGCAGCCATTGGCTTCCATTCACTTTTGCGTGCTTTCTAAATCAATCAGCAGATTTTGGGGACTTAATCCATCACATTTGACGTTAAACCTGCATTTATTTTTGTCGAAGTTACATTATTGTGACGAGGTTATGCAAAGCAGAGAAATCACTCTGATTACTAATGTATTACCGTGGAACAATACGTCTCAACATATGCAAATATTGTGCAGAAATCAATGGAAACCAAAGTCTGAAAGGAAAGAAAATGCATAAAAAATGATACCACAAGAGTTTTTGGAAAGAAAAAAAGAAAACTCTGATATGGTCCTTGAAAGCAAGTTGACATTCGTAGTCATGCACTTTAAACCCAGATGCATTCTGGGACTTTACGTAAGCAGATAGCAAACAGTAATGGAAATCGTCCCCTCTGCATTTCCCAATCTCTAATCCAGTTAAGACTTAATGCTGCAAAACGCTTTAATGTCTCAACTTCTTTGTCCTAACGTGCTGCATGATGCGGCTTTCCTGGCGGAGTCAAAGTAAACTAAGATTAGTTTAGCTAAGCTTAGCTAAATTTGAGGACAGAGGCAGAATAACAAAAACAGCAAGAGCATCACATTAGACCAGGTTATATACTGGATTTACATCCTCGTAAATTCAAAAACAAAATGAAAAATGGAGATTCAAAGGGATGAAAAAATATCTTATTGAGCCAAAAAAATGTGATGCCTGAGGGTAAATGTTCAAAAATGTTTCACAGCACATACAGGAGTTTAACTGGCTGACGAGAACTTATAATGATGAGATAGATGTGACACAATCATGAAGAAACAATTGACATTTCAAACCTCCCAACACATAACATCAATTACTTTAGACTCCTGAAACTTCCCCCACCCAATAAAAAGTGATCTACGAAGTTATCTCCAGTCAAAGTCTAAACTTGCTCACTTCTAATTGAAATATCTTCGAGTTCTGGACTTTTGAAGACGTCTACTTGTGCTCCGAGAAATCGTGATAGACATTTTTTTCTCAGTATTTTCCGATGAATAATACATACATACATCACACCTGTCGTAAAAGTATCAATACCACGATGCAAATATACAGTTATGGAAAGTAAAGTACATTCACGAGCTTCGGTCCACGTTCACTTCCTGTCAGCTGATCTCATTCACTTCCACTGAAACAGACAATAAACTGGGACACATTTGGGAATGTTTACATTTAAACCTGTGAAATCCTCTATTAAATATAATCATATTGGATCAAAATCGTCGATGTGTTGACATGCAGTCATTTGTGCTGGCTTGCACTCATGCAGAAACATGCACACACACACACACACTCTTTCCTCTGGCTAAGGTTGGTGCAGTCGTGATGGAACAGAAACATTACTATTAGACAGGATTAGGACTCTACCTGCCTAGCCTTGTTGTGTGCCTCTCTCTCTTTTATCACGCGAGAGCGGGCACGCACGCCGAACAGGAGCTAAGTAGCGAGTTTCTTCTAATACCTCTGGTACAGCTTTATGTAGAGTGTATCCTCAGGTCCCAGGCCCTGCCCAGCTATCTCTAAAAGTAGATGTTATCAGTGAAAGGACGATTGATCTGCAACCAGGATGAGCTGAAATATGTGCGACGCCTTCCTGATAACCGATTCTCAACCGTGCCCCACCTCGCCTCTTTTAATGGGCGCTCTCCTCGCCTCATAGGCCGAAATCAGGGATTCACAGTGACTTTAACGGCCTGAACCCCCCAAACAGGTTTAACAAATATGCAGGTTACTTATTGAACGTTTTTCACATTTTATCCTTAAAGTTTATTTCCGTGAATCATATTTTATAATTAAACGACTGCACCTCCTATGTGGGCAGAGATACTGCTGCCCTGACAATCAACACCAGTGTGAGGCACGTCACATGATCTATTAAAGTTCAGATTCTCATCGCAGCCCCCCACCACCCCATCGGTATTCAGACATGGAGCCAAGACGCTGCCCGACAGTCCACATCGTCAGAACATGAGCTTCCGGTTGGGGTTTGGTTTCTCTCCAGCTATAAATCCACTGTGAGTGCACAACAGTGACATGAAAATAAACCCAAAGCACCAAGTATAGAACAGCGGGTCACTTTTAAAAGTGCATGCAGGGTCAACACACACTGCAGAGGTCTGGAAGTATCAGAAGAAACACATTTATATTGGGAAGAAGGAGCAGAAAATGTATCTGGATCTCAATCAGACAATGACTCAAGTTTGGAAACATGAAAAAAATCCCATAATTCTTTCAGTGCAACAATAAAGCTGGGATTCCCCTCGCTTGCAAAGGTGTTTCCATTGTTCCAATGACCTGTGCCATTGCCAGTGGAAAGGATTAATCATCACTTTTACAACCTTGTTGAAGCTCTAAATTGATCAGTACATCCTCCACCTTTCAGCACAGACACTTGGAATGAACCTTTCGTTTCGGCTGCCCACCGGCAACACCGCCGCAAGCGAACCAGGAACAGGCAGCTTCATGCCTGCTCAATCCGGCAATTAAGAAACAAACAAAAAAAGAGCTCAGAGACGTTTTCTGCAGCTAAAAATCTGCTGTCGACACAGACGGGTTTACAGGAGGAGACTAGGGCGGCAGCCAAAACAAACTGCGAGCCGCTGTCCGGACAAGAGCGCAGACAAAGACGCTGCGTGATCAATGGAGCAGATGAAATGTGTGTTTAGGGCATAAATTACACACCGGCAAACCAACGACGGGAATGGAAGGACTGGCACAAAAGGAATAGATTATCACCGCCAGTTGTTTCTGTCTCAGGTCTGGACTTGTGAAATTAGACAAAATTCATGATGATTAAACTGTGGATAAAAAAGCTGCTTTTAAGGTCGGCAATCGGGAGGAGAAAAAACAAACACAGGCTACACTTGGAGTCTCCATAAGTAGATCAAAACTAGATCCAATATGGACGTAATTCCATTTCCATTCCAATTGCAAAAATTTGCAATACATGTGATTTTATTCTGAAATATATCCTGATATAAACCATTTTCTGGGCAGGAAAGTATTGTTTTTGTTTAATTTAATCCAGCAAATGAAATACCTGGCAAACATGAGGCCCATACAACACACTCAGAGACATTGAACACAACAAACAGTATGGCAAAGTCTTTGGTGGTTGATAAATGTATTTGTCTCACAATATACTGTATATATCACCATTCCTGCCATCCCTACTGGAAAAAAGGAGAAAAAGAAAAAGGATTTCCCCTTCATTGTCTCAATAAAACAAGATTAACTGACATGGATCTTCTTTGACTCAACTTCATTAGGAGTACAACAAAGGCAGCAGCTGTTTACCTTCTCGGTGTCTACATCTGTCGATTGTCTCGTTGAGTCTTGGCAGTCAACACGTGGACAATAAACAGGACTGCTTCATTGTGAGCAGGTGGATCTGATGTTCTGGAAGTAAACATCCCATTTCTCTTTGAGCGTTTAGAGAGAGTTTGACAAATTATCAAGCTCAAGACAGAGACGAGTAGCGTTACAGTACAAGACAGTATTTACAGTATTAGACCACATAGAAATATTTATGATTGGATTTCAATTAGCCAAGTAGAAGCCAAGAGATGTACGACGCTAAAGATAATATTTACAATGCACATTCAGGGTTGTAAAACTGGAGGATCCATCAGTGTAGCGTGATGTTAACATCAGCTGGATGAGGATGAACAGAGCTGACGGCTGCAGGAGACAAACTGCAGTGTAGTAAACACGGAATTAACTCGTCAGGTACTACACAGCGTCAGAAATCAATAAAGGAAAGATGCGTTGTCTCATTCTTGCAAAGACTTGTTCTCCTAAGCAGCACAAACACATCATTGTTTAGCTTAAAGAAGATTAGAAGAAGGATAAAATGAATGAAAACTATTCCCATCAGGCTTTTGTTGTCTACGCAAACATCCAACTGCTCTTTATAAATGGTCCATTGACTCTAATACAAGCTGCTGTACTCTCATGTAAACCAAACATGTCTCCAGTCGAGGACGTGAGTTTACATGAACATGCAGTGAGTGTTACACGTCAACAATGTGAAGAGAACGAAATTCAGGCTAAAGCAGGCGGCGACCACCGGTTCTGAAAAGTTAAGGCAATCCTGAAGTGCCTCAAAGCTGCATTCTCTCTAGTGTCCACCAGGGGGCGACTCCTCTGGTTGTATAGAAGTCTATGAGAAAATGACTCTACTTCTCTCTTGATTTATTACCTCAGTAAACATTGTAAACATGAGTTTATGGTCTCAATCTCTAGTTTCAAGTCTTCTTCAATACAGCATGATGTTCATTTAGTACATTATGGTCCATTTAGAGTCACACAGACCATAAAGCAGGGGATGCTTTAGGGGCGGGGCTACACAGTGATTGACAGGTCAAAATATGCACAAACATAAAACAACACAATGCAACACACAGTAATGAGCTTTGAAAAAATTACTATCGAGGTTTCTTATCAAAACTAAACATTACAGGCTCCATAGTAGTGTCCTTGTTATTTTGCCCTCCCCTTCTATCTGCTAATCTGCACAAAATTGGTGTACTATTTTGCACACACACACACACACACACACACACACGCACACGCGCACACACACACACACAGCCTTAAAGCTACATTGCAGATTGTCATCCGCGGTCATATTTATAACTTAACAAAACCCTAATTATGTTAAATGAGCAACACTCTCTCTGGTTAATCATGAACTGCTCTTTAAACAGAACTTCCCTCAAAACTCTAAATGTGTGAACTGTGGGAAAATATAAATGATTTCAAGACACAAGCTGGCCTGTAGAGACGCACACATAAAGTGAGTGACAGCGCCCACCCTCTTGATAAGTGCTATGATATCACCCCCCTTTGAAGTCCACTGAGCTCGCCTGGAGGGGGACGGGGGGCTTTTTGAGGAGGAAAGGGGAGGTGCATGGAGGGATGGAGAGGTAGATAATGGAGTGGTAAACTGATAAACAAGAGAGGGAAGTAGTCGTAAGAAGTAATGGCTTCCAACAGGTACAGATGGAGGCAGAGCTGGGATGAAAAGTGGGTGTAATGGTGGACACATGGGACCGGTGAAAATAATCTTCTAGAGAGCCGGAGGGAACGATGGGAGGGGAGGAGGGATCTAAAGATGGAGGAGGGGGAGTGAAACAAGATCTGGTTCCACCTGTGTGATTTCTGTTTTGTACCTCAGAGCGACATGTGCGCAAAAAGGAACAAGGACGGAAATATACATACATGTGGAGAGAATATGTGCGTGTTTTTGTCTCCGCATCACAATGGGACAGCAATTACAGCTCGTGAAATCTGAGATGGAGCTAATGTCCCCTCAGAAGAGTTTTGTCCTTACCAAGAGGCCTACAGGGACAGACACAAATGCCCTCAGCAGTGCAGTTTAAGGTTTCACCGAACAACGAGTGTAAACTGATCGGTGGGTCCCCGTGGATGTACCTGAAAGGATAAATGCCCCCCTAACGCCGCCATGTGTGTGTCCATACTTGGAGGCCTTGACGTGACGCTAAAAGGCCTCGGCAAAGCACGTTGGGGCAAAACTAAACGGGATTGGAGCAGATGTTGAGCTCCTGCAGCTGCTGTGCTATTGACTGATACAGTTTGTAATGATAAAAACTGTCATGTTATGTGGATTTAATTAGCTTTGGACAGAGCCAGGCTAGCTGTTTCCCCCTGTTTCCAGTCTTTGTGCTAAGCTAAGCTAACCATCTCCTGGCATATAGTGGTGTAAAGAGTGGTATTGAACAAATAAGCACATAAGCAAATAAGCGCATTCCCCAGAAATGTCAAACTATTCCTTTAATTCTTCTTAACGTTCGCATCACATCCTCGTCTTGGATTGGCTAATTAAGAGGGCAAAGGTGGTTGCAACAAATCTATAATCAATATTTCTCTATTTCACTTTTACTCTCTCACTTAACATGATAATATGATACCAAAAAATTACCAGGAGGGGGCAAAGAAATCCCCCAAAATAACTTTCCCTTTACTTTATTAATCCAGCACTGCAAACCAAAGCATCCTCTTTAAAAAGCTGCAGAGTCATCGAGCCAACGCGCACCTCGGGTTACCCCACCGTATCCCGCCACCCTGCCAAACAACGCCTCGCATTGCCAACCACCGCTGCCAACCAGGACCTATTTTTAGCAACGGAAGTTTCGCTAACAGAGCTGCAGCTTCACTTCTCTCTTTTTTTTCTCCTCTTGTCGAGGTGGTGTGAATAGAGGGCTGGTGGTAATCTGGACACAGATTTCACTCGAGGGTGTGTTTGTGTGTGTGTATCTGTGTCTGCTCACATAGCAGGTATGTGGACAGATGTGTGTGTGCGTGTGTGTGTGCAAATACCTGCAGGCCTAATAACAAACACAGGTCTGGCACTGGAGTGACAGACACATGTTCGGTTTCTATGTTTTAATTGTCTAACCCTCCTTCTGTAGTTTCTTAACGCGTAAGAAGTTCTGACTCATGTGACATTTGATCTGAGATTAATACGAGTAATAATAATCACTCAATATGAAGACATATCCTGGTGATGGTTAGCTTAGCTAAGCACAAAGCCTGGAAACAGTTCGCCTGTCCAATGGTAACAAAATGCACCGATCAGCAACTTTAAAGATCAATAATTTACAAAAGAAACTGTAAAAACAACAATTTGTGGTTTGGAGGGGTTTCATGTGTAGTATGTCAAATATACCGTAGTTTAAGCCATGGAGTTATTAAATGAACACTTCTGTATGTTATTGAAGTGTGACTTCTCCCTCTCTCTATCTTTATGTCTCATCCTTCCATTTAACTCCGTACTTTCGTCCGACCTCAGCTCTTTTAAGTCCTCAGTGAGTCATGTCTCGCTGGCAAAACAGCGCCAACCACAAGTCAGATCAACCTTTAGTTGTGGCTGAAGTTCATCCGTCCCACCAGACACATGTAACCATCATCAGAAAGCTGATTGGTGCAGTTATGGTGGATTTTACTAATGAGACAGACAGAATTCCACTCTGCTGAGTCACTCTCCATCAGCTGCATTTCTTGCGTTGTCTGGCTTTTGCTGATTGAAGTCGAATTGTGCAAACCCTGACATAAATAACAGAGCGTGCGTTTCTCCTGTGGCTACTGCGCAGTCAGACAGATTAAAAAAAAACACAAAAGGTTTAGTAGGGAGCTCTGATTCATCGCTAGGTGTGTGTGTGTTTTACTTTTAAATCTTTGTCATCGCCAGGATCTTTGAGTTCCCCTTTTTGACCACAGGGGGCGATGTGGAGACAGGCAGACAAGTGCACAAACGGAGGGAAAATTCCACTCGCTGACCCCAAACACACACACCAACACACACCTGGGAGAGCCCGCGACGCTGTAATGAGACCACATGAATTGCTCACTCCATTAAATTTCACTTTCACCCTCCTGACTAACTATCGGCATCAGCTCCAGTCTATTAAATCTCACTTATTATACTAACTGACGTGGCTGCAGTGTGGAAAGGCCTGTTCAAGTCACATTTGAATAATCTTCGGCGTTTGTTTTAACCTGCCTGAAGGAGCAGACGGGTGGGGACAGTCTGGGTCAGTCAAAGAAATCTGATTCATACGATCCCTATCTTTCAGCCTCGCAGGGAGGTCAGTTTCAGAGTTTCTTGCTCAAAGGACTTCAGCAGCTAAAAAAGTGTCATTTCACCTCACGCGGTGTCACTAACTTTGCATTTAATGGTTTGTTTTCTGCAGAGATATTAAGCACATTTTCCATTTTCTTCCAGATGTTTTACTCAGCATCACTTCACTTGTTTCATTAAGAAACAATTGAAATCTTGCATTTTTTAAATCTTGCAATGAAAAGACAACATTAAAGTGTTTGTAATGATATCGCAGTCTGGCCTCTTTTGTTTTATGCATCTTGTTTTAGAGCTTTTAACTTCTACGATCTTTGGACATGATTATTTTAAAAGACTAAAATAAGGAACTTGAAGCCAAGCGATCAACATTTTGAGCATTTTATACATTATTCTCTCCCATAAAAGTCTCCTGTGCAGGGTCCAGTGGACCCTCTGATATGATGCGGGCTGTAATGTTAACAGACTTGGAACACCGTGTGATGTCCTTAAATGGAAAAGGCATGCGAGGCGAGTGTGACACCTTTTGTGCACTTTCGTTCTCAACAGACTAGTCCTTCAAACTGCTATAAAAGAGATTAAACACGTTCAAATAGCAGCTCTGAGTGACTCTTCTCACTCTGACTTGTTTCAAGGCCGCCTTAGCGCACGCTGACATGTCCATAAATGGTAAAGGGGTTCCCGAAAGTCTGGAAATAAGCCGCTCAGTTGCTGCTTCGATTTGGCCAGAACTCTCAAGGAGACCTTGACAGAGACCTCAAGGTTTATGTTAATGAGCTCTTTAATGCCGGAGTTTGTGTCTGCTTTGGTCGTGGCAGCATTTCCTCTTTTACGAAACACACCAGTAAGGCCGAAGAAGAAAGAAGCATTTCTAAATATTCTAGTAACATTTCTACTGATGTCTGATCGGGCCCGCTGTTACAAAGGGACACCTGTTGAACCATAGGAACTCATGTTCAGCCTCACAAATAAAAGTTTGAAGGTGTTTCTGTGCCTCAGAGGTTCAAAATGTGTCTCATCAACGGAAGACAAGCGAGCGGGAATGCCTAGTAAAACATGCAGGATGTAACCGGGGTGCGAGTATGTCTTCTTATAAGCATCCTGCAGGCTACTGCTACGCTATAGACACCCCTCCCCTCTCCCTCCTCTCCTCTCTAGTCAATCAGCTTTTCAGCAGCTCTCAGAGCAGCGTGGTGGGGTTAAAATATCACCCTGACGCTCCTTCTTTTGTGATCCGATCCACCTCTTTCTCTTCCTCCTAAACACACAAAGTCGGGCATGTATTCCTGCGCGTGGGAGAGGAGACGGGGAGACAGGGGAGAGGCCGGGGTTTGCCGAGAGAACAACAGAGTTACCTACAGACCATTAGACTTTGATGGGAACCAGTAAAATACAGCCTGAAGCTGTGAATGGGACGCACAGAAAGGAGTGAGAGGAGGGGGAGGAGGGGGAGGAAACGCTCATTCTCAGCCAGAAAGAGAGGGGACTCAATTACTTGGATCATACATGATCGATTACTTATTTCAGGCATTTTTATATGAGACAAAGGAGTTATGTTATGCAAGATGACATTTTACTTGCGCTATTAAAGTGTTTTTGTTGTATTTAGGTGTTTCTATCTTTTGGTTCATGTTTCATGTTTGTATTTTGACATATTAGGACCATGTCAAATATCTCATGGTATCTCTTGGATTCTCTTTTTGTTTTGTCTGTCCATAAATCAAATAAAAATCTAAAGCATAGCTACTACAAATAGTAAACAAATGAAATGCTTCATATTTGTTAAATAAATAAAACTACCTCTTTCTTAGCTTCTTTTTTCTGGGACATTTTCCTGCTAAAATGATCTCTTTCACATTTTTCCTGACTCAACATTTAAAATTCTATACTCATTTCATCCATTTTGTTCTGTATGTTGCAGATGTAAACAAATATCCACATTAATTTGCTTCTTAGTTTTCCTCTTTGCTCATCTCATATCTATCTTTTCTTTTATTTCGTATAAGGTCCCGACTTATAGAAGAGACAAAAACTACTCTCTTTTCTTAAAGGTGGATCATCGTGTGTCATGTGGAGACTTCATGAAAAACTCAGCGCAGATACGTTTGCCCTCAGGGATGCAGCTCGAAGAAAAGAAAATGAGAATCTTTTAGACAATAAACTGAGGAGAAAGCAGGAGATCTCTTTACACGATGGGCCGTCATGGGAGGAGGCAGAGGAGTGAAGGAGGAGGTGGATATGAAGGTAGCCACTAATTCACGAAGGTGCTCCCACCTGAGAGACACACACACACACACACACAGAAAGAGAGAGGCGTCGCTGAATGCCATTCTTTGGTGTTGTGGGTCCTGAGGCGACGTGTGTGTTTATGTGTTTATGTCAGAGTGAGTCCACATGTGGAGAAGAAGCTCCTGAGACAAATCCCAACCGAAACCGCGGTTGTGGTTGACAATGATGGAAGTAGAGCGCTGTAGGCGACATCGTTTAAGGCGATTTAAACCTGTGGATTCACTTTAAGGTGGTGAGACGGGAGAGGAAGTTAGGGATTAAAGAACTAACGCAAAGAAAGGGCCACCTTAAACAAAGACGCTTGAGCATCTGTCATCTTGGGTTTACAGCTCAATGAATAAAACAAGTTCAGGGTCAACTGAGACCATGAATACCGAAAACTTCCTCACCTTGCTCTATTCTTCCTGTGTCTTTTTTTGGATTAAACTTGTGTAAACTTATTTTGAAATAAAACGGCTTAGTGCATATTGTGTTGGAAGGAAACATTTCTTCATGTCATAATTTGTAGTGAAACTCTCTGCATTTCATATTTTGCAAATCTTATTTCAGCGTGTAGCTTTTGTTTGCGCATCTTCTTCTTTGTTTTATTTTGAAAGGGAATTTCGCAAATAAACTGCTTTGCGCCCATTATGTCTCATTTCAGAGCAAAACTCCTCTTTGCATGTCTTATCTTGAACTAAATCTTTTCCATGTGCATTTTATTTTGGAATCCAATGTTTTTCCATCATTGCACATCTTATTTCATAATAAAACTGTTCATTGCGCGACTTATTTTGGACATGAAACTCTCCCTTAGGCCTTTTATTTTGGAAATTTCCCTTCAAATTTCGATAACTTTGATATTGCCTTGAGACAGCGGGTAAACTGCAGACTGCAATTTCTTATAACAAACAAAATAAATTCATCATACAGCGTTTTTAATGTCAGAGCTGCCGGTTGTGGTTGCGATGCGCATCTCTACGGGACTCACAGGAAGAAAAGTCACTCAAAAGGCTCATTGCACTAGTTGAAACAAAGTCATAAACTACTCTGCAACAAATACCTTCAAGTCCATGTAATGCAAAAAGGAAAATGATGCATGTGCACCACATTTTGCATGCATGTTTTAGCATGCCAGGACAGAGCTGGTGTAACCCCAGCAGCCTCCGACACAGACGGGAGGGAAATGTCTCCTGTACCTGGAGGCTAGACTGTGCTGACTTTTATTATTAAAAAAACATAAATCTAGATGCCAAGACAACGGCTCGCCTGCAGTAACGTTCACAATAAAAGAGTTTTTTGCACTTGGGGGCTACATTTTTTTGTTTTGTTTGTTTTTTTTTCATCTGGAAAAGTTTGGGAGGTTATAGCATGTTGAAGCGAAATGAGTTTGACAATATCTAGACAAAAACAATGTACGCTTGCACGCAACACAGAGACCATGAATGTTCAGCGCAGATTTCCTTCGATCGAGTCATGAAAATTCAATATTGCAATCTTGCATTTAAGTCTGCAAGTTCATGTCTCTCTGCAGCAGACACCTCTAAAAATAAATCCCCACTAATGCCAACATACGGGTAAAGAAAAGCTCCCACTGTACACTGACCTTTACATGACCAGGATTTACCATCGTCCCCTTTTGGTATCTAGGCGCGCTGCAATGCCAGCAACATTCAAGTATGTCTTTCTTGTGTAATTTAATAGTCCATAACGAGAGCGCGGAGCCAGCGGAGGCCTTATATCACGCTAAACATCCCGCCACATACCGCGTCTCAGGCTGCAGTATCCATGCGAGGAGCGCCGGCATCTACTCGGGGATATTTAGGACACTTCGGCCAAAAGTTGGGAAACATTGCATTGCACTTGGATACCAAGTGAGCTTCTTATACATGTGATGTGTGGAGTCAACTGGAAACATTAGATGGTGTCAGCAGATATGTGAGTGTAATTTTTATGATCACAGAGATCTAAGTTTTGGTTTTGCTGAAAAACAACCGAGCCAATCACACGCAGGCAGAGTGAGGCTAACAAGCTAATTGCTACATCCATGAAAAATAGCAACAGGAAACTGGACATGAAAGCAGCGGTACAAGTTGTAAGTTGACAAGAAAGATAAGGAATAACAATTGTTATCAGGCTAGCACCCAGTGTCAACTGTCTGGGCTAATGCTACAATGCTAACACCTCTTTCAGCAGTCTCTGTGCAGTCAACAATCGGTTAGCGCAGTCGGCTGTTAACTGGAAGGTTGGTGGTTCGAGCCCACCCAGGGACGTGGGAATTTATGTTTACATAACCAGTTAAGGACGAGTTAATAGTTAACCAGGTTTGTGTGATCAGAGGGTAAAGGTTAGACAAACATGAGGCGAATGTAACCTGAAAAATAATGAATTTCAGTAACAACTCTGGCACGAAAACACTGATCTATATACTGCAAGAAGGCAGAAATCTTACTATCATCTCTGTGTACCTTCTGTAGTATATTTAAACTCATCACCAGTCATTACCATTCACATGAAAATATCTCCCACAAGGTTGCAAAGGTCCAGACTGATCTGGAATGTAAGACGAGCAGGATGAAGATGTTACCAGACAAACCTGGCTGCGAGACAGGTTTCCCCCCGCAACTGGAACAAACAACACATATCTGACATGACATCAGGGCGCACTTGACTGGGCAATCTGTTTTTACCACACTGATACATGCTCTTTTGGGACAATCCCATCTGATCTCGGCTGTCACGTATATATATATATATGTATTCAAGCTGCTTGTTAAAGGTTGGGAGCCAGTTTGGGACGTTAGAATGTAGATCGGATCATGAAAAGGTTTTTAAAAAGGAGCCGAGATGTAGTTAAAGTATGGATTTCATGATACCATAGATGTATTTATTATTTTTTGTTACATTTCCTTTGGGATTGAAACAATTCAGCACATTTTCAGCAAACAAAGGGGCTGAATATCTGTGCTAGTTAATGCTTATTCCTCAAATCTAAATCCAGAAGACTTTGTAAAAGATCAAATTCAAGAACAAGCCTGAGCGACTACAGTCTGAAACATATTTAAATATGGAAGTTATGCAGAGAAACATGCTGATTTATGAGCAAACACCTTGTCAGACGACGAGGAAATGGTTTAAATATAGATTCCTTTATAATCGGGAATAACCACACGAACCGTGTTTTTGTTTATGTGTCTTAGATCAAGATATTGCAGCCTTCTTCATATGAGGAATCTCTTTATCTGATGTGTGATATGACATCAGGTCCACTATCACTCTCCCGCATCCCTTCAGGAAAAATGTCTACAAGGCCTTTTGGACCTTCTGTGTAACGTTGCTGATCGACAGAAGTGCAAAACCTTCAGAAACAGTGTGAAACGAGACAGAATTTACTCCACAAGTTCCTCTTAACTTTGACTGATTATATCTGAAATTTGTTGAGTCTGGAAGGAAGCTCGGCCAAGATGAAGTCACACAAAGCACCTGTTCAGCAGTGTGGGAAAGCACTGTAGAAATGGACAGCTGTAGCCATCACACGGGTCTAGTATTAACTTGTTTTAGACAGAAAAAAGGCATTTACCTCGAAAATAACAGCATTTTTATCAAAGAAAAGGCTTCGAGGTTTTGTCAGAAATGGCTAGGCTAGCTGTTAGCTCTATAGCCTCTTTTTCTGGCTTCTGCATCGCTGGCCACATCTCTAATGTTTTCAGTGATTCAAACTGGTCTGGTGTTTTGCTGTTCGGCTGTTTCCCAGGTTGGAAAAACAACCGAGCCAGTTGTTCTCAGGCAGGATGAAGGATTGAGATTTCATCTTTCTCCATTGCTAACAAGCCAAATAAACACAATCATGAGAAACATAAAAGTGCCAACAAGCATGGACGACATGTACACGCTGTTGTAAGTCGTCTTAACAAATAAGAAATACAGATTATTATCAGGCTAGCACAAAGTGTTGACTGTGTGGGCTAGTGCTAGCATGCTAACACTAGCTTCTACTTGTTATGTATTGTCCAGAGCGGTCTCAGGTGCTAACCGAAAGGTTGGTGGTTCGAGACCACCCAAGGAAGTTCTGTGTTACATCACGTCTTATGAATAAATAAAACCATTAGCTTAGGAGTCAGTGTGCACTTCCTCCAAACAACAAGGACATAAACTGATATATATACAGACGAAGACAGCGTTATGGTTTTAATTTAAGGGCTAACGCAACAAAATCAATCACATGGATAAGAAGCCAAAACGATTCCTCCCCAGATGTTCCCTCCTCTGATTAGGCCAAAGGTGAGGAGGAGCGAAGATGCCCCGCGAGAGAGACAAATGGATGACGGGACCCAGGAAGTGGACGACAGCTCCCAAAACCAGATGTGTGTGAGCCTGGTACCCCTGCAGGTGTTCAAAATGACTGACGTAAAGGGTCGAACTGCGGGGTGCCCAGACACATTCGTCTCTCTGCTGATTTCATCAACCATTGTGTCTCTCCGCCCAGCATTAGCATGTCTGGACGGTCGAGGAAGTTCACAACAACTCACAGCAACAACAACAAAAAAACACCAATAAAAAATCAGTTGAGAAAGGTGTGTCACTGTAAAATAAGACTTTGGCAACCAAACGTATAGCTGTAAACTTCAAATGTGATTTATATCAAGTTAAGAGGCTCTAATAGAGAGTGTGAATGTGATATACAATCAAATCTATATAGTACTCATCACCTCGTCTGCTGCGAAGTGTGTTTGTGTGTGTGTGTGTGTGTGTGTGTGCGTATGTGGCATACATTCCTCCATCTCGTCTGTCTTTTCTGTCTCCTCAAGAGGTACATGACAGGACAAGACACGTACATAGCTGTCCCTCACCACTGTGCCAGTGTATGGAAACAAATTCAATTTATGTCAATTAAATGCTGTTTCAGTGCCAACCTTAAAGGAAGTAAACAGTATATCCTGACTGTAATACTTTAGATAAATAAAAGTAGAACACCTGAAAACACTCAATATTGTTAAACAGTCAATCGCACCAATTTTAAGGACTGAAATGTGATCGATAAAAAAGTTATGATTGTGTCACAAGACAAGCCTCCTCTGTCTTCATCGCTCTCCTTCCTCACCCTCACCTTTCACCCCTCCTCTAACTCCCTGATCCTGAAACAGAGGGAGGACCTCCAGGGCGGAGGAAGAGGAGGAGGAGGAGGGAATGAAAGCAGTGGGAGAGGTTGGTTTCCAGCGGAGCGGATCAGAGCGGACCGAGGAGGTCAGGAATGTCGTGTTGTCGGATGCAGGGGGTCAGGATCACTGCGCTTAATGGTCTGGAGAGACATCATATAGGAACTCCACGTTCCCAAATCTGGGAATTTGAGGAATTCAAAGGGACAGTGAAGGAGGGTCTGTTGTCTGAAACGGATAAAATCAGGAGAGGGGCTCGGGAGATCTAAGAATTCCTGGGAGGCTGCTTTTTTTCACAGGGTTCGTTTGTTTTCAAGTGAGGACTACCGGCCCAAAGTCAATGTAAATTAAGGTTTCCCTCTTCAAAACATGGTCTTAATCTTACGTCACTATTGTCACTTTGAGCTCATTGCAATGCTCATCTAAAAATCAATCACTAAGGCCTGTATATATATACACAAACTACTGTAAAACTCACTTAACATTGTATTTTGTTTTGTGTGTAACTGTACATCAACGGTTGATGTACAGTTACAATAAAAATGTTAGATTTCTGTGTTTAATTAGGGGACTTTATCGAGTTTATTTGCCTTGACGAGTCCGTGAGCATGAAAGCAGCATGTGACCTTTTCACCGAGCAATACTTTCTTTGGAATCTACCAGAAGCCAACAACAAACTGTACGGCAGAGAGATGAAGAGTGAACAGGCTCTGGGTGATATCCTGTCTGCACGTTCATATCTTCCTGCAGGTGTATCTGTGTGTTTGTTTTAGCCTCTTACTTATAAAAGTGGGAATCCAGGACGCATGCGGTGGATTTCCTGTCTGTGCGCGAGCGCTTCACGCGTCGTCCTATCAAAGCAGGAATGCGATGGCATTTGTCTTTAAAATTTCCTGTCCGTTCAAACCCATTATGTGAATGTTGACTTGTAGCTTTTGTGCATACTGTGCGTCGTTCCATGGCGGCTCGCACGCAATGCATGCCAGACCCGGGGTCAGGCATGCATCTACAAGTACCATTTATGGTTTGTTTAAACTCACGCTGGCGCCACAGATACTAAAAGAAAAGAGATCGGAAAAGAGCTACTTTTGGCGTGATTCGCAACTCAATAGACGGTAATTAACTGTGACCATCTGGAACTCCTGGGCAGGTTAAAACAAATGAGATATTTGGAGATATCTACACGGGGATTTCAGTGGAAGCATCGCTGGGGGAGCGCTGCATGGACATGCCTACGCTCGGCCAAGCAGTGTGTCCCCTAAATGTCCGTTTCCAGCTCAATACCGTGGGTTGCACACGATTTGAACCATTGTATTTCCTGATATATCTGCATTATACGAGATATATATATAAAAAAACAGACACATGCATATAACTGTCATGTATATTTTTTAAAGAAATATATGCAAACTTTTAATATGCAACGTAGGGATCATCACAGGTTTTATTTGCACGTTTGCTAAGGCGAGAACTTCATGCGTGTTGAAGAGGCCGACCACAGTTTTCAGGTCGTATCAGCGATGCTGTCGACCGTCTTTGGTCAAGCAAATGTGTCTTCAAAAGCTGATTAAAAGTCACCATTTTACTACCACCTTTTACTACCACATTTGCAATGACAGTTTTAACAAACTAGAACAAGTGCATGAGGGACATGAGGGTGCCATCATGAGGGAACTGGAATCAGGTGTAAGGGAGGAAAAAGTAGACCAGAGGATGTTACAACATGTTGGATGCAGCGTTAGCCGCTATATAATATAGTTTGTCTCATGGAAATTCACTTGTGATTTAAACCTTTACGTGCAAACACCCTTTTTTATTACTTTTATAGTGAGCTGCAAAAAATGTGATATTGGACATAAGTGGAAGTGCAGAAGCAGTGAACATCTGGATCATCAAATATCCATCACTGTAATGAGAGAGTGCAATTAATGTGGCTTCAGGAATGAGCATCAACAACAGTTTATCGCTGTAAATCAGTCAAGCTTTAAGAATGTGAGTCTTGCTCTCACACACACACAGTTTCTCTAAATACCTCTGTAATTACGCTCTGAACTACCTGCAGCAGGTGATAGGATGACACACTGAGAGCACATTGATCGGATCGGTTTAGTGTTCCTGGAATCAACGCCTGCAGGCCTGAGGTTCATGGAGGCTGATCGTTAAGGCCAGAAGGTAAGGGAGAGAGGGATGGAGGGATGGAGGTCGGAATGACAGAGAAAGGAGAAGTGAGGTGAGGAGGAAGGAAAGAGGGGAGTAGAAATGTAGGAATGAGGATGGGAGATAGTTAGAAATCTTTGAAGGATGGAGGATAGTGATGGTGTGAGTCCGACTGTGATTTACATCGTTATGAGAATTGAATACAGTATTACACCATCAGACATTAATAATTGTATGTTTCTATAAAGCTGAACTAACAATCCAAACAATATTAGATTGTCAGTTAAGGACAGCTGCTAATGAGCTACACAAGAGGAAGGGATGCCATTATTAATGCCAATATTGGATATTACCTTGTTTTAGTAGCAATCTTTTATGCAAACTGCAAGTGCAAAATGTAAAGTCTGGAAACATTCAGATGTTTATGCAATCAAACCCAATTTTTACCACTATTTATGATGATTTTCTCAGCAATAGACGCTTCACTTATTTACGTTCTGTAACGTAACATTTAAGAAAAGACGGTGAAAAATGCCGAATAACAATTTCATAAAGCCAAAAGTGAAACCTTCAAATAGTCCAGAATCACCAAAAATACAGTTTTTGGTTGAAAAATTTGCATAAGAGACTGATTAGCGGCGTTAAAATTATTCTTGACAATCATCTGTAAATTTACACTTCTTCAAATTCAAATGTGCTCCCTTTCATTCCCCTCGCTTCCTCTGATGTGCAATTCCTCCCCCGCCCCCTTTCTCCCCCTCCTCCCCTCAACTTGTCCCTCACTTTAATTTTGACCCTTTCATCCTCCTGTCATGAGCCTCAACACGGACCGATGAAGAGAGAGAGAGAGAGAGAGAGAGAGAGAGAGAGAGAGAGAGGAAAGAGAGAGAGAGAGAGGGGGGGGGGGGAGGGGGGGGGGGGAGGGGGAGGCCAGGCTATCAGGATCGCCCCGGTAATTTACGGCTTTTCATAGTGATGCAAAAAAGTCAATAAATTGAGTTGATGTGAGGCTATTGACTCACTCGCCCATTAACGCACGCACACACACACACACACACACACACACACACAATACAAATTTGCAGCCTTTTTGAAGACTAATAAAAAAGTTACTCAGCACACTGAGGTCAGCTCTGTGTGTGTGTGTGTGTGTGTGTGTGTGTGTGTGTGTGTGTGTG